>NW_006263645.1:124490-136906 GCF_000469605.1 Apis dorsata | reverse complement strand
CGGCGAGGATGGCGGGGGTGGTTTTATTGATCGCGTCTAACCACGCCCTCCACCCCTTCACACCACGCCTACGCGCCTCTCCTCCCTCGCAGGGTACGCGAAGGTACATCCGCTGGTGCATCCGCGGGTGCACGACACCGTCGACCTCCCTCGCATCGACCTTACCGCTATTATGAAATATTCGAGGTAGCACGGTGACTGATCGAATTCGATAGTTCTTCGAGACGATCCACCGATTCTTCTCGTGGATCAAATGGATAAAATTGTAGCGATAGCCGAGCCAGTTTTTACCTTTATTGGTTTATTATTATGGCGAGGGTGGAAGGAGGGGTGTAAGTTTGAAAGTCGTGGCGTTTTGCAGAAGAGGGTAAAAGCGGATAAGAAAATTTTTGGATGAACATTTGGTTGGCAATTGGCATTACTTTTTTATTTAAGACGGAGCAAATATATTAATTTCATAAGTGAATGGTATTTGTATAAATAATTTTACAATTTTCATATATGTATGTAATAGGTTTTAATATTTAAGAAATGGACGAAAGTATGTACAATTTGATTATAGTTTACGTAGAAATATTTTTGGAAGCTAAATTATATAATTTCTTCAATACTGGTATTCTTGAAATTTTAATCATTGCTGTTATTGGTTTCAAAGAAAAGGATAGAATTGAAAAAATCTAGAAATTTCTTTCTATTCAATATCACGAATAAAAGTTGACCAATCTTAAATCACTTAAGCAATGTAATATAAACTATTAAGATTACGAAAAAGGAAATAATTTTTAATTTTAATTAATACAAAATAAATTTAAAATTAATGTTTTATATATATATAGATACTAAAATCAGAAAATACAAAAATATACAAAAATTATTGTCTTTTTAAAACAATACATAAATAAATATAAAATTCCTCAAAATAATTTTTATGTGACTTACATTATCATTCTCATTCTTTCTGTCTCTGTCTCTCTCTTTCTCTGCCTTTTTTAAATAAAAATACTTGACAATTTCACAAATAAATATATGCGACTAAGATATATAAAAAAATAAACTTTAATTCGAAAATTTCTTGAAAATCGTGCCATAATCATATTCACAAATGCCATTGTACCTTCGCAATTTACGCAACTCATTTTCACTTAATTCTATAGAAACGAGATTACACCTTTCTCACGAAATTCTCGTGACGATTTTTATCTTAACAACAGGATCATGCAATGCTTTTCTTTCTTTCTCTGTGCGTATAAAAATAACATGAAGGTGAAGGTAATGTATTCCAATAATGCTAGATTTCTTTTCTTTTTTTTTTTGGTCTTTCAACATCGTTAAAGAAAATACCGAAACCGAAATAACATTTGCGCGAGGATTATGGTAAGTTCTCCAATCGAACGTCTGACTATAGATCGACTGTCATTACTTATGTAAAACTAGCGAAGCCAAAGCCTCGTTCTGTGCAAGATTAATGCGTGTCATTAGCATTTTGGAATCTTTGCTAACTTTTGAATTTATAACGGCAAATTTTTTTGAAATATTCGAAACAATGAAGAGAATTTATTGGAATTATTGAAATATATATATATTTTCATCATCATGCTTATGGACGTTGTTTAGATAAAACAATGATTGCAAATTATACTCGAATACTTTGAAAAATGAAAAAATTGGAAGAATCAAATGTTATTTCAAATCAACTTAATTTTTTTAATTAAAAGATTAAATATATATTTATCAATTGATTAATTGGAAAAAAAAGTATTTCCACAATAATTTTAAATATACTTTATTTAATTAATAAATGAAAAGCATTTGTAATAAATATTATTTACAATTACAATAAGTTTTGAAGTGATTAAGTTTTCTTCTATCTAGGTTATAATTTTCGTTTCGAAAAATATCCGAGGCATTTATTGATTATGCTAACAGAAGTTCCATTAAAGACACTATAGAGGCAAGCTGCTTTATAATTGGAGTGTTCTTTGGCAATACCTCTATCAATAATTCTGAAGATCTGACGATATTTGCATTCAATATCGGAAATCTGAAATAAATCGGAGTTTATCGATATTTAGGGCGATCGATAAAACGACCTCATTGAGTGGCTGCTTTCTTTGGAGTAAGAGTTATGTATTTACAAATTCTTCGTTTAAAGCGTTTCGTAAGTTTATTCAGAGTTAATGCCAAATATTGAAACAGAAGAGGGAAAATAAACGTTTTAATAAATACTTGTCCTACTTGAATGATCTAGAAATATAAATAACATCGAGCTTACTGAAACTGCAAATATAATTAATATTTTCTCTCTGTTTAAAAGTAGTAAGACACATAATTATATATAATTTGATTTGATAAAAATTACAAGAGAAATATCTGATTAAATTGTTTTTTGGCAATATAATTTTCAAAAAAGATGCTCCATTTTTCTTTCAACAATCATCCACGATTAAAAAACATATTTTTCACAATAAAATTTTTTAAACAAAAATTGCATCTTTTTTTTAATAAATTCAAATTTTCAAATTTTATTTGTTGTAAAAAATTTTTAAAATCCTTCATTCAAATTTTAGAAAATTAAAATTATACGAAATATTTTTCAAGAAAAATTATTACAAATTAAATTTATATAGTATCCGTGATATAGAATTATCATTCGAAATAAATTGTTCGGGAATTTGAAAAAGAAAGAAAAAGGAATCAAGGCCAAGGAAACGCCTCACGATAAAAACAGGAAATTCTGTACATATTGCATTTGTTATTAAATCATAGGTGTTTGCTATTAATTATCGCATACTTTCTCTGCTCGATCTTCGACCACCAATGGACGAACGGATCCCAACCGGAGAAAGTAAAATGTATTCGCCCATTTCTGACTTATTGTTAGAATTGGTAAACAGATACTTACACAAACAAAGATTTTCTAAGATTTCTTGTTTAAGAAGATTGCTTGTTTAGATCTCACTTTCCACAGAAAGATCCTCTAACAATGTTGCAATCTCAATTGGTTGGAGAGAAATTTTTTTTTTTTCGTTCGTTCGTTCTCAAGTTTTTACGCCAATATTTTAATCTTATTAGGATGATCAATTATGTGAAAATATATAATTGATGTGAAATGTATTTTTTTTTTTTTTTATATTTCATAAAAGTGTCTTACTCTTCGATCAATGTTGAAATTATTTTTTCAATGAGTATCATCTTATCGAAGAAAAGTAATTTAATTTCTTAATTAAACGTAGCATACTTTACTTTGTAGTTTACTTTGAATTGAAAGATACTTGAAGAAATAAAAATCTACTTGGGCAAACACAAGGTATCGCAAGAATGGAGGCGGTGTGGCAAGATTTCATGTATAATAACCCTTCACGTTTTTATATGGCTATTTTCATAAGAGCTCTTGCATTTCCATGCAACAAAACGGTTTTTATTAATTCCAATTTTTTATAATCCTTCTTACAATAGCAAAAGTAAATCATTCCTTAAAAATAAAATATATAAAAATTTTTTATTTTTTTTCACTGAAATTTAAAAAATACAAAATTTGAAATATATCATAAATATTGTTTAAAAAAAAAAGTGTTAACAAGTAGAATATTATTCGATTAAAGATAAAGAAAGGCAATATTGCCCTATTTTCAAGTATTTTTCAAAAGACACTTTTCACGAATAACTATGTTTTAAAACTTACCTCTTCGTTTATTTTGGTAGCTATATCCAATCGTCATAAGCTTCTCCAATTATTGCTCAATTCGCGAGGAATCCATCACTTTATTTTCTTTACTTTTCCTATTTGAACCAAGTGACAAATAATCGTGCAATGGCATACTTTCTTTTTAAGATTATTTTTGTAGCTATACATCATGGATTGTTTTCAATAATATTTGTTAACACTATTATTGTCAATAATCTTGTCTATTGCACGTACAATGACTCATAATATTTGTTCTATAATTTTTAGTCGTTGATTAAATTTTTTAGTCTTTCAAAATTTCGAGAATGTAGATCATAATGAATTGTATATATAGTTAATTGTTTTTTACACTTACATATTAAATTCAAAATTTCGGTGTATTTTTATTTCTTTAAATGTAAAACTTTGCAAAATAGAATAAAATTTTAAATTAGAAATTTAATGCTTTTCTATTATTCCATTGCAGAATATAAGATTGATATAAGATATTGTATTTAATATATGAAAACATGTTGAAATTTTGGATTGATTTTACATTCTTAAAAAAAGATTTTACTTTGACAAAAAAAATATCCTACGTATAATTCTCTTATAACATAATATTCAAATACTTTCGCCAACCATTACATATACTATTCTTAAACCTGTTCTTCTCGAAAACATTAAAACTAAACATGTATTGATATTCAAAAGTTTGAAAGTAATAAGAAATTTCAAATAAAAACATCCAAAGATGCATATTAAATTTATTTATTAATCGAAATTTGCTAAATAATAATGAAAATATAATGAGATAAATAACAAAATCTTAGATGATATAATCATAATCAAAATTAAATTTTTGTTTCATCAGGATAATCATCTTTACTTTTTATTACCTTTGAACAAATTGAACATTTTATTTATTATTTTTTTCTTTGTTTAAATCAATATTATAAATTATTACTTTATATTAATATGTACAAAAGATATTTTGTTTCATGCAAAAATATGATTGCTTTCAAACTTTTAAATAATAATGTATATACAATATTTGCAGTAAATCATCATCTTTTAAAAATTCTGATAATATAAATGAATATCTATAACACTTATTTTAGTAATATTTCCTTTATTAAGTTTAAACGCACAGATTATTTATGATGAAATGTATTATAATTTATTAACAATAAATCATTAATATTTTAATTAATAATAATCTTGTTAATTAAAGATTAATATTCGATTAGTTTCAATTACAAAATATCCTGAAATTTTTTTATTTTAACATAATTAATAATTTATAACAAGAAAAAGTTTAATAATATTGACTCGTCAATGTCAAACTCTGGGAAAACATTCAATCTCGTATATTTTCCTCGGATTGATTAATTTATCGAGTTCTACAATGCTTCCTCTTTCATTTATCTATGAAATCACACGATGTTGGTGAGCAATAATATTTACAAATGCAAAAGAAAGTAATATCCAGATAACATTTGTTTGACTATTTCAGTGAAAGCTTGAAACATTATTTAACCTTATTCAACTTTTACCATATTTTATGATTCTTTTAAGATTTAGCTGACAGCTAACATTCCAACAGCACGTGCGGTAAAATTACAAAATATGAATTGTATACAGACATTTTGATTACAATTATAATTTTGTTTTAATAAGCATTTAAAAAAAAATAAGAAAAAAAAAAGATTACCGAGGACTACACAGAAAGAGTCATTTAAAACTGTTGATTGTTTCTGAAAAATATTTAATAGATAATAGTTTATTCGATACATTATACTATACAGAATTTTTGTATATAAAAGCATAAATTATGAAGATCAATTTTATTGTTCAATCGATAAACTATATTCCTCTAAAAAACTACTACTAAATTATTTATAAAAAAGAATTATTAATTTAGGAAATAATTTGGTTTGAATTTTGTAAAATTTACAAAGAACATGAAGAACAATTATTTATTATTCATATTTTTTTATCTTGCATAATACAATACAATAATTTCTTATATTTATGTTTTAATTGTTTATTAAAAAATTCGTGATTCAATTTGAAAAATATAGTTCATCTTCGAATGTTTTCTACATATCTATTTAAAAATCTAAATATATCAAAAAATAGTATTTTAAATTATTGTTATATTTAAAATAAAAATAATATAAAATAATATAAAATATTTAATAATATAAAAAATTTAATTATCCAAAATCCAAGAAGAAAATTACAAGAGTTATCATAACATATCTGAATTTGTAATATTATTTCAGAAAAAATTTAATGTTATTATTAGAAAACAAAGCATAATAGAATTTTATTATTATTATTAATAATAGAATTTTGAATGAGATTATAAGATTGTACCTATGGTAAGAAACATAAAAATTATAAAAAGCTGAATACATCAATTAAGAAAATGCAACATCAAGGAAATTTTCTTCCTTCTTTGACCTCATTATCCTTTTAAGACCAATATTACTTATAATGCTGACTTTAATAAGACTAGTGAAACTTAATTGATTTAGTTATTTTAATTCTTCAAATTACTACGATCATTATGATTTCATTGTTGACATAAAAAATCCTAAATTCACAATTTCTCCTTGCCTAATTTATACCGCTTTCCTTTAAAATTCGCTTTCATATGATTAAAAAAAAAATATTGCTTTTAAATAACTTGTTGTAAAGTTATATAAAACGAGCAAATTAATATTTACTCATACTCATAAGTATGTTAAATTCTTCAGTTTTAAATATCTTGAAATAAGAAAAAGCGACTATTAATATTTTACAAAAAAAAGCTATTTATTTCCTTGCGCACAGATGGTTATGTGACTAATAAAAAATTTGATGAAAAAGCAATTGTTAATTTAAACAAATTATTATTACTTATTATTACTTTTCCTATTTTTACAATACTACTAAAACCCAAACCGTTTAAATTTTAAAAAATATCCTTCTCACAAACAATATTTCTAAAAATATTATAATTAAAAAAAAGTCAAATGAAATGTTAAATTTCAAATTGAAATAAAATAAAATTAGGAAAAATAATTAATCATTATTTATACACATTTATATACAAACATCTCAATATTCCAATCTTTTTTTTTTTTTCTTTTTAAATTCTTCGATTCCATACAATGCATTAATTATCCCAAACTTTTATTCTGTCTTCCTTCCACAATTTACTTTCCTTGTCTATACTCGCTCTGCAAAATTTATACGCTCAAGAGACGACTACGACTATCTCATTAACTTTATCGTTTTCTTTCCCTGTACACAGGTTTTATACACAACGTATATATACTTTGCTATATCACACATTTTCTTAATTCTCAAACGATTTCAATCTTTCTCTCAAAAAAGGAGAGAGAAAAAAAAAAAAGACCATTTCACGAAATCCATTATTCAAATACCCGATCTAATCTAAGGAAAACAAAACGTCTCGATTAATTAGAATTAATTAAAAGAAATAATTGAGAGCAAAAAAAAAAAAGAAAGAAAAACGACACGAAACCGGAAACTCGTCGCTCGCGGCACGCAACATGCTGTACGCGGTTGGGATGCACCTCGTATTCGTGGAGACGCGTGCAACATGGGAATTACGATCGATCGCGCCACGAAATACACTTCAGGTGGACATTTAATTACGAGGTTACCATCTGCCGATGACATCGTGCCGATCACCACCGGTGACGTAATCGTTATTACACAGCGTGGATCGTGTCACGCCAAAAGGAGAGGAGAGAGACATATTATATAGGGTGTTGATATATTCGTGGAACAACGTTTCGATCAGAGATCGAAAAACAAACGCAAAAATTGTATATAGCATGAAAAGTATATATTATATAATATAGTATATCATAATTGGATATATATTATATATAGGATATTATATACCATTGACTTGTAAACAAAGATTTTTGAATAACAGTTGTCTGCACTATTGTGAATATTAAATTGTTGTAATGAAGAAATATGGGTAAATGTTAATAGTATTTTAAATAACAATGTATTTAAAAAATATTCTAAATAAAAATGTCGATTGATGCTTATTTATTAAGCTATATTTCCTTTGTCACATTTGTATTTTTAAACTTGATGATCATGATTTCATTGATTAAACTCTAATACTATTTACAGTTTTTCTATTTTTTATTGATAATGTAAAATAATCTCAGCCACTATTCATTAAACGAATTAAAATTTTGCTACATATTATTCTTAATTAAGAAAATACAGGTTGAGAAGATACCAACTTTTATGTAATTTCTACAAGATATGAATATATTATTCTATGTATATTATAT
Source organism: Apis dorsata (assembly GCF_000469605.1). Taxonomy (NCBI): domain Eukaryota; kingdom Metazoa; phylum Arthropoda; class Insecta; order Hymenoptera; family Apidae; genus Apis; species Apis dorsata. The sequence goes on along the minus strand of NW_006263645.1, from coordinate 128,908 downwards.
GTGTATTATGCAAAGTAATTATTCGAAGTAAACACATAGAAAATTTAAATGGTTTAATGGTTTCAAAGACTGAAACAAACAGGAAAATTTGTATGCAAGGTGAAGCTTATTGTTGAGGTAATTAAATAAGACATTTAATTTTATATTAGATAAAATATCTACCTTTGTCACGCGCTATCTCGCTTCATCAAATGAAATTATAATTAGACCGTGGATGTTTTATGAATCATAACTAAAGAATTTAAATTAGATATCTGTCTCATCCTTTAAATAATAATATAAACTTCACTTTGTGAATCTTTTGTACATAATTTAAATTTTGCACATTTTTATACATTTCATAAATTCATAAATTTATCTCCTTAATAAGTAAACTTGGATTAATATTTTTATAACATCAACTTTTGTGTATTTATTTTATTTTTTAGAATCTTAATTTTTTTAGAGATATTTAGAGAAAGATTCAAAAAAATTTTCTTTGGAAAAAAATTGCTCCACATCATGCTTTACATGTACAAACACTTTTATTAAAATTAGAATTTTGAAATTAGATGAATTTCTTGGACTGCAATGTATAAACTATATTATAAATGATTCTATATATTTTTAAATACACTTTAAGAAAATATTCCATCATCATTAAAATTTATTATAAAAATTATTCTATCGATAAATTAAACTTTGTGTTAATTTATAAAAATTGTAAAAAGCAATCTTTATTGTTTTCTTCGCAATTTTTTCATAAACTAATCCTTCTAACTTTCCAAAAAGTCTCATTATTAATTGATTCACTTTTCTCAAAAAGATTATTCTATTTTAAAAAATATAGTCTGAGCATTTTTTGTTCAGAGAGGATAATAATACAATAAATACAATAAAATCTATAAAAACTTGGAAATCCAAATAATCCTCTTCTCAAAATTTTATCGACGAAAATGATTTGAAAAAGAACCATCAACAAAGCGAGTCTATAAATTTAAGAAGAAAGAAGGGGAAAAAAATTGAATAATCTATTGCACTTCGATCAGAATAAATCAATCAAACCGTATTTTTATTTCTAGGTTCAAAGCTGCACGACTATTATGACGAAGAGCCGACCTTTTGAATTAATCGGCGATCATCCTACCTCCTCGCAACGATTTATGATTGCGAAAAGGAGACATGGACGACGACAATGGACGAGGCCGCATTTTCTAAGAAAATCAGGAACTTTTGCGATTTACATTAATCTAAGATGTCTCTCCCCTTGGCGAGACTTCGTGGGAATCGAACGACATCTTATTTTCTTTATATGTCGTCGTGTCGAGGTATGATCATCGTCAACTTTCAGGTCTCACGGTAAATAGACTGTAGACTGTGATGAATATAATTAAACTCGCGATTTTCTTCGGGAATTTCTCTATTAATGTGAATTTTTATGATATATTCCTTCGATTAGCAATTTATTTATCAGTGAAAGTTCTTCTCTCAAAAAATTCATTGTATAATATTATTTCATTTATTAATGAAATTTATTTGTATTATTTGCCTTGTGAGAAAAAAAATAAAATAAAATAGAGTGTGTACAGTATCTACAAATTGGATATGCAAAATGAAATATAAAAATATTCAATATTAGTATAATAACGTTATGGTGGTATTTATAAAGGAATGATGATTTTAATTTTAAAGAACGAGAATTCTTTATAAAAAAAAAAAAATCTCAACGATGAATTCGTATTCTTTGTTGTAGTAAGACTTCGTTTCTTCTAGAAAGAAATCTATAATTTCTTCATAAGATTCGAAAAGGTTAAAGAACATGGCGAGCAGACGAGTAAAAGGATCACCTTGGAAATTTTCACAGGTAATTCTTTCGATCACGGTCTGTGATTAGTAAGACATTTTTTTTTTTTTTTTCAACGATCCACAAGGCCCTTGAGTCGATAAAAATGATTGAGCCGTCTCTCTTACACCCGTAAGGGACCTGAAAAAAAAAAAAAAATTTTTTCAAAAAAAAATTAAAGGGTAAAAATTCTCCAAAAATTTTTTTTTTTTTTTCAACGATCCACAAGGTCCTTGAGCCGATAAAAATGATTGAGCCGTCTCTCTTACACCCGTAAGGGACCTGAAAAAAAAAAAAAAAAAAATTATCGACGAATTATTACTCATTAATTATACTTTGAAACAATTCGCGTATTGCTTAACCAAGGAGGAAAATTGTAATTATAAAAAAGGTATAAAACGAATTTTATGTATTTTTAAATAATTATATTGTTAATATTATGCGTTTTGCTTTGATGAGAAATAGCGATAAAAATATATATTTTTTGCTAAAGAAATTAATTTCTCTAAAATACAGAAGAGATTTTTAATATCTCTTTATTTTATCGCTTTGAAATACAGCTAATAATATTAACCGCAACAATATCTAAAGCATTGTTTATCACCAATTTTCATTAATTTCGCGGAAACAAAGGATCGAGCAATATTATTTTGACAATAATGACTGCATCCAATTAATTATTCTACATAGTTTAGCACAAATCATACATTAGTCGAAAAAATTCATAACAATTAAATGTAATCTCCCATCTTAATCACGAAAAATTAATTTTTAAAATCTTGAATATAAATCTTGAATAATAATCTTAATATCTTTTATTCATTTCAGGATACATTTCTCTGATTATAATTGTTACATATGTTATATACGTTATTCAATATTTATTAGCATTGAAAATTAATTAAAATATAAGAGGAAAAATTGTATAATTAAATTGTATGATTATTTCTATTTTTACAATAGTTTTGCAAATGACACATTTACAATGTTGTTTGTCGAGGTAACACTCATTGCCATTAATATTTGGTGCATATGTGTATTCCGTAAAGTTAAAAACGTTGGTTAAAAACATGATTGATGATTTACTGAAATAAAAAACCGACGAGATTAATTACTTTTCACTCTTCAAACTTGTATTTTAGATTGTAATTTCAAATGTATTTTTATCTTCATTTATTATAACATCGTATTCATCACTTTGTTAAATACTGATTATCTATGAAGAAATCTGATTATCTTTGCAATTATGAATTTAAAAATATATTTCAAGCAAACTTATAATCACTGCATAAATTTAACTATAAAATTTTTATTATAATTTATGTATTATGTAAAATGGAAGTGTAAAATTTTACATTGTATATATTTTTTAATAAAAAATTAGTAGAATGTGTTAAATAAATATATGATAACATTGTATGCTACAATTTGTATTTTATCAACTTATTATTCATATTTTTCCTCATATAACAAAGATTATATTATCATGAAAGCTGAAGATTTATGTAAAATGGAAGTGTAAAATTTTACATTGTATATATTTTTTTAAAAAAAATTAATAGAATGTGTTAAATAAATATATGATAACATTGTATGCTACAATTTTCATTTTATCAACTTATTATTCATATTTTTCCTCATATAACAAAGATTATATTATCATAAAAGCTGAAGAATAACTTGAATTAAATATGCAATTATTATAATAGCTATTGTGAAGCTATACAATATATAGTAAGTATACAATATATCATATTTTAAAATCAAATCATTATTTAGAAAAATTCTAAATAAAATATAAAATACCTGAAATGAATATTAAACGAAATATAGAAGAAAAAAAATAATATTTCAAAACCTAGTACTTCAAATAAAAGTTTTCAACATTACTTATTATTAAATTATTAAATTTTAAAAAATTTTTTTATCTTAAGAAATTTAACAAAATTAACAAAATAATTTTCATTCAAACAGAAACATTCGACACTATATTTTAATTCCATTCATCTTTCAATTCATCCCAAACTTTTTCCAACTCTTACCCTTATCATAATTTTCCATACAAGAAATCATAAATATCCAAACACCAAGTTCTTTATTCTTATTTCTATATTTTTTCCTTTTCCCCTTTCTTCCAAATTTTCAAATCCTCCAAAGGAAGGCACAAACCAAATCGATGAAACAAAAGGGTGGAAAAATGATCGATTGCAACAGAAGACGAAGAGGCGAGGAAATCTGCTCGGTCGAAAGAACGCATCCTGCTCTCGCCGCTCTCGTGTATAATAATCCCTTTTAATCAATTAGCTCGACAGGAAAGTGTGGCAATCGAGGAGACGATACGCCGCCTCGGCTAAGGCAAAACTACAGGCCACGGATATTAATTATCTAGGGCACAAGGCGCGCACAATGCTCGCCTGCCTCGCCGCCTCTGATTGGCCCGCCACGACTTTCGCTTTTTCCTACCCCGCTAGATGAGATCTATCTGTCTATCCTCCTTTCCATCCACTCCGCAACCCGGGGACCCCGTCCATCCTCCGTCATGGCGTTATGGAAATCGCGGATCGCGGCCGAAAACGGGAACACGGCGAACACGGCT
>NW_006263645.1:120166-124323 GCF_000469605.1 Apis dorsata | reverse complement strand
CCCCTCTTCCATTATGGCTGGCGCCATTGTCCCGAATATGCAAATCGGTTTACCTGGTGAGCAACAGCCGCGGTATTTCGATAAATTCGGTGGCTTCTTTTTCCACTGGAATTAAAGATGATTAAAGTCGTTCGACCACGGATGATGGAATTATTGTAGTTGAAGAAGATCGACAAGGCAATAACAATTGGTATTTTTGTTTCATTAATTGTTGTTGCTTGTTGTTGTTGTATGTTGATAATTATATGTGATGTTGTATTAATTAATTTGAAATTTTGTTATTTTAATGTTGATAGGAATTTTTAGATGTGAAAAAGAAGTAGGGTTTAAATAGAGAATTGCCTTATTCTTTGGATATCTTGTGAACTTTTGCACGTTACTTTTGTACAATTTAAATCAATAGTCTAATATTTTTGATCGTTTTATGATTTTTTTTTTTAAATGATATAGCCTTTTGGAACCCTTCATTTCAAAATCCAAAATCCCACAAAATCGATTTAATTAATTCTTTTATGTACAATGCAATTTTTTTAAAGATATTCCTTTTATTTACTTTATATATCGTAAATTCGTCCAATTCGAACAACTTCCAACCGATCTTAATAATCATCGTGAAATTCTGAAATGAGAATAAAATAAGAATAGAATAAATAAGAGCAATTTGTCATCATTGTGAAACCATTGATTTCCTCTTGCATCCTCCAAAGAAATTCGTCACATTTCCCTCTAAATAAAATATTGATTTTTGTCGTCGGAATATTTTCGATGAAGACTTGAACGAAGAAAAGCCGAAAGCTCTCTCGTTCATCTCGCGAGAGATCTTATCGATTTAAAGGCAGACGAGAGAGCTAAATGTGGAACGGTTTGATATTTTCGTTACGCAGCCGCTGTTGCAACGGCTCCAATCAATGCTACACTCGGCGATAAACGCACCAACGAATCTGGGCCAACAATTCATATTACCGCAACGTTGTCATAGCGGGTGCATCCCAGCAACCGTGGTACACCGTGGTGCATTGGCTACGTTATTGCTACACGAGCAATAATAAATCGTTGATTTAGCAATGTTCTTTCAGCAATCAGTGAGAGCGTGTTAAGTGTATTTCGCGAACATCGCGTTTTATATCGGCGAGAAAAGGGGGAGGAAAGGCGAGAAAAAAGCCAAATGGGATAGGGATCATATACTTGGAACGTGTGTAGCTCGAAGGAAACCATATTTGGTTTTATCCAACCATATCTTGTGATTCTCTGTGTTTTATTTCCAACAAAAAAGGAAACAGAGAATAGAAGAAGATAAAAATTGGAAGAATTTATTCTTTCTTGGAAGGGTAGTTTTCAACAATTTGAAGAAAAATTAAAAAAGAAATAGTTATACGATAGGGATTATAATATATTTTGCAATGATATAAATTATCGTGTTGATATGACACGTTTCAATTTATCAAATTTGGAATTTGTTTAGGTTAGATTAGGTCAAATAACAAGCATGTAAAACAATTTATTAAGTAATCGTTTTATGGATATGGAAAAGATATATTGAAATTTCCAGTATATATCATAATTAACATTATTCTGTTTTACATGAATAATAATAACAACACATATAATAAAATATCTCAAATTCTTCCTTTTCTTATGAGTCCCAGATATTCCAAATGATCTTTAATAATCTTTCTAATATTCAGAACGTAACAATATTATCTCGTTTCTCTTATTAAAATATAAAAATCGCTTGATTTTTCCTACAAATTTCGATAAAGTAAAAATTTTGAACATAAAAATCAAGAAATGAATCTGTCCACTTCTTCTCCAAAAATGAAGGCAAAAATTCCGTTCGAAACGAAACTCGATGGAATGGCGAAGAAATCGATGCATCATATCGTTCGTCCAATTTGCAGTGTCTAACCAGGCGAAATAAATTTGCGCGAAAGCGCAGATGCAATCGGCCGTCGTAGATCATCGAGCGCAAGAAGATCGAGTAAGAGGGTAACGAAACGAGCAACTGGCAATAATACGTCGATTTGCAAGCATCTCCAGACGAGGCGTCTGATGTATCCCCCGATACATCATCGTTTCTTCCTTCTTCTTTTTCTTCTTCTACTTCTTCTTCTCCTTTTTCGAACAGCTTCGTGTAGACAGATCGTGTCCTCGGCCTAGAAATCATCGTCATCCGTGCTCCGTATATCGCAATGGGTCAGAGCGAAACGTGTTCCGGACAAGTGCTTGCTTAAGTAGCAACATTAATCGTGCTCACCCATGCAGCCAGTTCTTAATCCTAATTTAAAGCCGGGACTGAGGCTTTCGACAAACCTTTTCAAGCGGTTGCGCAAAAAAAAAAAAAAAGAAAAATATGGTGTAACTCGATATTTGCCAATATTTATATCAATTGTATCGATTGTAATTTTTAAAAAATGTTTATTTTCCGAATGATAATATTTTCGTACATATATCCGTTTCAAATATATCCGAATTTGTTCAAAACGAGTTCGAAATGAACTGGCAGTGCCATCTATAATAACTTTCCGTAAATCGATCGTGTTTGTTAAGTAAAACGAAAATTCATGTTTTATACCTATATATTGTGATATTTTTTTTTTCACATTGTACATTATCGTTATTTATGGATGGATGTTGTTATAGCTTACGTAGATTTAATAAATTAATTAATAAATTGAATTAATTAGTAAGAGTAAATAAAATAAAATATTAGTGCAAGGATAGCGTTTATGCGCATAAATATATGATTCACACGTAATGGATGTTTACGTAAATTAAAATTTATATGAAAATAATGTTTTTTTTGCGTATCATGTATATTTTATAAATTTTCTACAAACTTTTGTAATCTGATAATCATATAAATACACGTTTTTTAAATGTATTATTTTAATTGAGCAATTGAAATTTTAAATTTTAATAAATAAATTTGAATAAAAATTTATATATTCTTAGAAAACAATCGTTTTGAAGAATGAAGAAATCATTAATCATGATAAAGCTTTATAAACTGAAATAACGTAACAAGTCGTACAATTCTTCAAGCGTAAAGGGTTTCGTGTAAAGGATATATAACTACTTATACTATTCACAATGCTTATAATATTATTATATCACAATTATCGTGTATCAGATAAACGAAAAAGATTTTTTAACAAAATTGAAACAAGAATTCGATGATAATAATATATGTAATAATAATTTCCTGCAATGTCTGATACTGGTACTGTCATGTTGGCCAATCTACTTATAATTCAAAATGCACAGAGCGTTCTATTAAGAATGCAACTACTTTCCTACTCGATAGTCCAACGCGCAAGAACTTTTGGCGTATTCGAATCACGATTATAATAAACGAGTGTCTAAAATTTGATCAACAAGAACAAGAATTAAAACCGCGTTCTGAATGCAATAAGATCGAAAACTAAGGGCAATGACATATTAATCGAATCTCGCTCTATATATTCTCACTTGTTCCAAATTTAAATATGCAAATTATATTATCTATCCTTTCTTTAATTTTCTATTTTAGAGGAATAAAAAATTGTAGGCCAAATTATTCTAAATTTTTCTAAAAAAAGTAAAATTGTAAATGTAAATATGCAAAATATGCCGTGTATTTTTTTTTCTTTTCTTTTTTTTAGAATCTATTATTTATCCTCTAACAATATATCTTCATTTTCATCAAATTTAAACATATAATAAAATATGCATATTCATTCTATACCTATTCTTTTTTCTCTAAAAAATAAAAAAATCAGAACTGTTCTAAATTTCAAATACGAGGATTCAAAATATCATTATCACTTTTTTATTTTTCTAGAAACTTCCCAATTTCCAAAAAGTAAAATTTCCTCTCTGGGGAAAAAAAAAAATAAAAATTATTCTGCAAAGGAGCATCCCCTGTTGAAAACTCCACGTCGTCAACGAATACAATCAGCGCCAAAATAATATATCAAATTAAAAGTTGAACAATCCACGTAAATATTTTATATAAAATGGCGAAACATCAAACTAACCGGTACGCGATGAGTATGCATGTCCGCGCCTCGGGTGATCGTTACCATCATCATCTCTCATCTGGTCGCTCTTCCATCAGCCGTGACATCAAGGCCGTATCTGCGGCTATTCATCATAACTTAGAGAGCTTTGAACGTGTT
>NW_006263645.1:110218-119541 GCF_000469605.1 Apis dorsata | reverse complement strand
GTCTTTCACCCCACGCTCGAGCACCAACGTTCACCAAGAACCACGCTTTGCCTACCTGGTGAGCATCCACTTACACTCCCGCGAGGACTTTCTCCGAAAGACTGGTTAACTATATAAGCGAGATCGGCGATGTTTGAAGCACGTTAGACGAAATCTCACGGATGCGCCGGGAAGGCCTCCGCATCTCATCCGCGCTACCAATTCTGTCAAAGAGTTGATTTCCGTTTCGTACTCAGATATAATAAACACGTGATAAAAAAAAGAACACGCCAGGTGTTACCCTCGAGAGGGTTCGTGCATGTGAATCGGCCACGAAGTTGAGGAAAAAGGGAGAGAGACTTTGCATCATCGTCGGGGATCATGAGGCCCGGGAAGAGCTGGGCCCCCCTCGCAGCGACCGTACTCGCTACGGCCCTGCTCTTGCAACCTATCCACGCCGAGGGTAAGAATTTGAGAATTTGGGAGAGTGTTAGTTTGGGAGGGACGTGAAAAAGGGACGATTAATTTTTTTATCAAGATTTTGGACTCTCTTGACACTGATATGATTAATAACAGTTAGGCAGAATGAAGTTTTTCATGAATAAAATTGTCGTCTGCACTTCTGCATGACACAAATATATACAAATATCCGCAATCTAATAATTGTTCGAATTATATATCGGTTCACTTGTTTGTGTTACGTTTTCAAATAATAAAAGTTCGATTGAGGATTTCGATGAAAACTTCGTTGCACAGCTTTGCTCTGATATTGTGAAGTAATCTCGTCCTGTTTCTCTTGCTCTCGATAAAAGGAGAAATGATGAAAAATTACATAGGGGAAAGTACGAGATATACGAGTTCGATACTTGAAAGAATTTCTTGTAATCAGAAAGAAATACGTAGAAAGTGGAGAGTCACGAAAAAAAAAGAAAAAACGAAAGATAGAAAGTGTCAAAAAAAATTGAAAGTATTCGCACGTGATACTATGATGCTCCAAGGTAGCACTATCACTCTGTATCCGATTGAACCGAAGTGAAAGATGAATTTCACGCCATGGTAAATTTCTCTTAGTGGATCCTCGATGTTGGCGAACGAAGGATTGAAAAAAGGAGGAAAAAGCGAGAGAGAGAGAAAAAGAAAGAATAGAAATAGCGATCACTTCGAGGTATCGAGAATGAAATATTCAAACGATGAGACGCCGTGAATTATCGATACGTTCCTTCGCCCGGAATAACGGACAGTGTGCAAATCGAACCGATATCTCGTGATCTGACACACATTTTCTACTTATAGCTGCTGAATTTAAACCGATTCGGTATAATTCTTAATTTTTACGTATTTTTATTCCTTTTTTTTTTATATATATATATAAAAGAAGAATGATTTTGTAATAGAAAAAAATTTATATTATCCTTATTATATATTTATAATAGGCAAAAATCGAAATTGTTCAAAAAAACGTTCATTTTCATATTTTAATAAGCGTGTAATTAAAAAATATTACGCGAAGGTAGGCTCGTTTCCGTGATGGAAATCGTTACGATCTAATTACGATTGTGTTGTAATCTATACTTTATTTTAGGAAAATTAAGAATTATCTTTAATGAACCACGCCGCTTAAGTATTTCCGCGTTTTGCTTAATTACCTATTAAAATTTACGTTTTACGTAAGGAATTACGATACGATATATTGTATGGTTACGCAATAAAAATGAAAAATTACGAAATACACAATCAAAGTATAGAGAGAGAAATGAGGCAAGGCATTTTTTTCTAATTTTGATCGCAGCAAAGAATATATTTAACAGAGAAAATAAATTTGAAAATAAATTAGGGACGAAGGAGAAAAAACGACAACTTTGTGTTTAAAAGTAGAATTAAACATTTTGCAATTACTCTAAAGAAAGCGTATTGGAAATTGTCCTTTTCATCTTTTCATCGTTTCATTATATCCATCTTGAAAGAGAATTTGTGGTTCTTAAATAGCGAAATAAGTCATTAAGAGAACCTTGAATATTCAATTACAAATATTCTTTCCGGCAATAGAACAAAGAAATAAGAGAATGGGGAGATCAGTCACGAACTTGATTAAAGACAATGCGAACGAATCGGGCTCTTGACCCCGGCAATTTCAAAAGATAGTGACATCTCAGCAAATTTCGTCGAGAACGTTGTACGTAGATGAGTTTTAGAAAACACTGTGTGAAGTCGTAAACTACGGTCTCACGGGACGAATAATGTCCTGAAGACAATGTCATTTGGCCATCTCCCACACTTTCACCGACTAATAATGAATACAAGGACAAAAAGGAGAGTCATGATCTTGTTAACATTGCGCACAGCCAGTAGACAAACTCGTCCGCGAGCTAATTTTACTACAAATACACGTAAAAAGAAAACTCGAGGGAAAATATGGATCCCTTTTCCCACTTCCTTCCTAAATTTCGTTTATTCGAATCGAAATTATTTACCTCTCATTTAACTTTCTAACCAGATTAAAATTCGATCCAATATAAAAGCTCAAAATTTCATTATAACATCGTTCTCGTGAATCCAATTAAAATCCAATTAAAAATTATCCTTATAACACCTGAAATCTTACGTTAACATAAAAAAACGTACGTATTTACAGCGCCAATATCCGGTAGTTACCTACCACCGTCAACGAGTTATGGGACACCGAACTTAGGCGGTGGAGGTCCATCCTCCACCTACGGTGCTCCGTCGGGGGGCGGCGGTGGTCGTCCATCCTCTAGCTACGGAGCACCGTCCAGCACGTATGGAGCGCCGTCGAGCACTTACGGCGCGCCGTCGAACGGCGGTGGAAGGCCGTCGAGCACCTACGGGGCACCGTCCAACGGGGGCGGCAGGCCGTCGAGCAGTTACGGTGCACCGTCGAGCAGCTACGGTGCACCGTCGAGCACTTACGGCGCACCGTCGAACGGCGGTGGAAGGCCGTCCAGCAACTATGGCGCCCCTTCCTTCGGAGGCGGCGGTGGCGGTGGCTTTGGCGGCGGTAACGGGCTTTCCCCCAGCTATGGCGCACCCTCGCGCGGTGGTGGCGGCTCGATATGCTCGAGCTACGGTGCACCGGCGAGCACTTACGGCGCACCGGCGAACGGCGGTGGAAGGCCGTCCAGCAACTATGGCGCCCCTTCCTTCGGAGGCGGCGGTGGCGGTGGCTTTGGCGGCGGTAACGGGCTTTCCACCAGCTATGGCGCACCCTCGCGCGGTGGTGGCGGCTCGATATCCTCGAGCTACGGTGCACCCACCGGGGGAGGCGGTGGTGGCCCGTCCACCACCTACGGTGCACCCCACGGAGGCGGCGGTGGCGGCGGCTAGATATTCTCGAGCTACGGCTCATCTACCGGGGGAGGCGGTGGTGGCCCGTCCACCACCTACGGTGCACCCAACGGAGGAGGCGGTGGCGGTGGATACTCGAGACCATCTTCCGCTTACGGTACACCTAGCACCGGTGGTGGCAGTTTCGGAGGGTAAAGGATCTATGACTTTTTTTTTTTTCTTTCCTTCCTCCTTTTCCGTAGATTTAAGAAATTCAGAGCACAGCACAGGTATTGGTTAAAGAAAAATTAGATGAAAGAAGGAATAGATATGTGGATAAGTTAATTGGTCATAATTGGTATTCTATTTCTTCTTTCTCTACTTATCGCATACAATCTCTCTACTCGGTCTCTCTAGGATTAAGGAAAGGAGAAAGAGTCGGGAAAAAGACCAATCCAGCACCTATCTATATCTACAATCCACATCTATAATTTTATTCGAGCATTTCTATATCTCTTCCATTATACTTTCTTACCCATTTAAGAAATATGAGTATATACGATAATAATCAATTTACTCGTTGAAATTACGATTCTCTTCTTCATATCTCCCATCTCTTCCATTATAACTCTACCTGTCGAGGATACGTAATACGATAAATACGCGATATGATATCGTTTCAAAATTCGTTGTAATCATTAATTTTCGCTTTCAGCTCCGGTGGATATTCTGGAGGCGGAGGTGGATACTCTGGAGGTGGAAATGGCTACTCTGGAGGCGGCGGTGGTGGCTACTCTGGAGGAAACGGTGGCTATTCCGGAGGCGGTAACGGAGGTGGATATTCCGGGGGCAATGGCGGCTACTCAGGCGGAGGTGGCTACTCTGGAGGAGGCGGAGGTGGCTACTCTGGAGGAGGCGGAGGTGGTTACTCTGGAGGTGGCGGAGGTGGCTACTCTGGAGGTGGCGGGGGCGGCTACTCCGGAGGAAATGGTGGCTACTCCGGAGGCGGTGGTGGCTACTCCGGAGGCGGAGGTGGTCAAAGCTACGCTAGCAACGGTGGTTACCAATATTAATCGCGAAGAGTCTTCACCCCGCCCGACCACCTTCGACCGTGTTTCACCGCCCATCGAGACGAGAAAAATTCCTCCACCCCCCCACCCACCATCCAGTTCGTCGAGCTCTGCTTCCGGATTGACGGGGCAACCGTCGATGAAACGAATAGGGAACGGATCGAAGGTGGATTTCGCGCGGATCAAAAATCATCCGAACCTCCCCCCTACCCCGCCCAACAAGCATCCAGGAAATCCGCTAATGTTAAAAGTTTGAACAGTTTAAACAGCGATGAAGACCGCCCCCCACCCTCCCCCCTCCCATTCCGTAAAACAACCTCTCAACTGTGTATCGATGATGCGGCCTGATATTCCTGAAAGTGAAAAACGAAAGAGGGAGGAATCATAATTGCCTTTCTTTCCTAATTGCTTTTTTAAGGAAAATCGTCTGCTAATAATAATAATGATGATAATAATAATAATTATAATAATAATAATAATAATAATAATAATAATAAATTTTCCATCGAAACGAAAGGAACGAATTGGAAAGGCGCGATTACCTTCGAAAGGAGGAGTAAAGTTCGTTCCTTCGTTCTTCAGAGCCTATTGTAACTTATTTATTTTGTAAAAATAAATGCTTTTTGTACTAATAAATAAAGCCGCTACGCTGAAAAAAAAATAACAATCGTTGGATGGATGTTCGTACCCTTTCTTTTTTTCTTTTTCTTTTTTTTTTTTTTTTTTTTTTACAGCTACACAGGGGACGAACACAAGGTAGGAATTGTCTATAAGACGATTCCAACTTCTCGTCGAGTTGGCTGGGGAGGGGGAAGAGGGAGGCGTATGTTCGGTGTGGTCGATTTATCGATTCCCCTAACTCGAATACCGGGAAGGCATGAATAAGTGAGAGCTCTTCCTATTTCTGTCGTAACCCGGCTAAAAACACCTATCAATATCACAACTTACGTCCCCTTACGTCGATTCGATGGAATTACAACGTGTGTCCTGACCTATTTTGCCATTCCTTTCTTGGAATTCATTAAACGATAATCCTCGATACATCGATATTTAATTTAATTTTTGATAAAGAAAGAAGTCAAGTTTAACAATTAAGATATCCTTTTTTTTTTTTTTTTTGAACATCAAAGATATTCAAATCCAACTTTGGCTTATATTTATATCTCTACGATTTAAAATTTTTATCAGAACGATGCCAATTCTTTTACGTGCAAATTATTTATTTACTTCGAGGTAATTTGATTTTTTAAGAATAAAAAAAAGTCGAGAAATTTGTTGTGTTTTTATACACTGTTTATTTTTAACATTTACAATCAACATCGCGTTCAGTTTCTCAATTATACACGTATAATATGTCGTATAATACAATATACCGGTAACGCTTTCGTAATACATATACATGGATATGTTCTTATGAGGGATGAAGTCGGGCGTTTTTTTTTTCTTTTACTTTTTTTTTTCTTTTTTCTTTTACACATATAATACTCTNGTTCATTGCTCGCAATTTTTTTCTTTATCACGATACACGAGATCTCTAGAGCGTCTCGATCTTTCTCGATCTTCCTGGCCACGAATCGCTCGGTTATTAAATTACTAAAGAGTAATTAGGAGGATACTCGTTCGATGAAAAAAAGAAAAAAAAAGAAAGAAAAACTGAAAACTAGAGAGGATCCTCCTAATTCCGTGAAGCTTCGAACCCCATCGATCCCTTTTTCTGCGAGAGGATATAACCACGCTATATATATATAATACGTATATACATATCTTATATATATATATATATTTTTTTTTATCATCTTTTTTTTTTTTCTGTCTTACGTAGTCCCTTATCTTGCTAATGTATTATACCTAAGTATGTATATGTAGAGTACGCATCATGATATAGGTTTCCCGTTACATCGTTACAATGCACGATATTTGATATGTATAGTAACCGTTGTGTGGCCGTTTCTCTCTCATAATTAACATTTATGCCACTACGAATAATAACGGATGCTTATCGTACGGATGCATCTACGCAACAATATATTTATTCGCATATTACGAGATAACTTTTTCTTTATCCCCCCAATATATGATGATATGTATATATACGACACAAGATGAAGCGTAGAATCGAATCGATCGAAGATAAGTTTTTTATTTATGTTTGAATCGTTAACTTGCCACTTCACTTTGAGAAATATATCTCCCCTTTTTATTTCTGAAAATGCAGAACAAACGCTGAGTGAAAGCAAAATAACTTTCGATCGTTCGCGGGAATAAAAGAAATAATTTCGCAATCCGTATAAAAACTTGTAATTTATACACTTCTTCTTCGATTCGACGATATTGAATGCATCTCTTCTTGAATTTTTCAACGCGTTTCTTTTCTTATTTTATCCCTCGCCTCGCTGAATTTTTCCATCGAGCAATTTCTCTCATCAGAAAGAAATTGTTTTACGATCGTCTAGCTCTACTTTTCATTATATATATATATATGTAAAAAAAGAATAATTGTCCGCTATAAAAATGGTTTTTTTTTTTTCTTTTTAGTGGAAATGTTAATAATTTCCAGCCATCTCGTCCAGCAGGCTCGATATCATCGAGTGAAAGTCTTTTATAACAACCGCGATCGAATAACAACGCATATAGAAGAGGAAGATGCGTTTGTGTACGCGCGAGACGTACACGATGATTCATGAGATTCTTCATATCTGTCTGAACACCGTAATTTCACCGTCGTGCAAAGACGCCTCGCTTAACAAGCGACAAGACGCCGCTTCCGTCCGGAACTAACTCCCTCGTTTTCTCTAAAAAAATCGTTTATTTACATATTTCTCACGAGTTGACAAGTTGAACGACAAAACAACGCGTTTCTTTCAATTTTCTTTCAATTTTTCCTTATGAATCTTGCGACGACGTACGATCAATTTACGAAAGAAGAATGACAAACAAATAAATGAGATGAGAATTTTAAAAAGTAATTCCGTTCGATTTTCTCGAGATTCCTTAGGTTCTTAATGTAGAGCTTCGATTTGAAGAAATGGGAAACGGTTTGATAAGAAAAAATTTGCGCGCGATTTTTCTTTTTCCTTTTTTTTTTTTTTTATTCTTACGATATCATCAAATGGCAATATAATTAATAATTATATTCAATATACATTCTTTCTAGATTCATCCATGGATAGATATTAACGAAAACGATAGGTGAGAAATTTGTTTAAAAATTCCGCTCGACCATTATTTTTCGATCATTCGCGAACGAGAGAATATAATTCGAAGATCGAATAGTAGGAGCTACTCGATTAACGCACCACTTGGATTTTTCTCCGTTACATTTTTCTTATTTTTTTTTCTTCTTTCTTTTTGGCGGTAAACGATGGGATGAGCAACTCTATGCGACGAGCAATAAATACCACTACATAGGCGTTATGAACGTTTCGCGAACAATGTGACGGCTACGGTTAAACGATATAGGTACATAAGTTTATCTACTTTGATAAACCAATTTTTCGAAACCAATAACAGCAGCGATAATTCGTATCTTTCACGTTAAAAACTATTAGAGTTTTAGTCTTCTTGTATGTATGTGTGTGTATGTATGTATCCATGTACGTGTATGAGAAATCACTCGTCTCGCTTTAATGCCGATAATGTCAGTTATATCGTACAATGTATGTGTGTGTATATATATATATATGTATATATACTATATAATAAACACAACGAATCCGTGCAACAACCGATTCGTCTGTGAATCTTGATCTTTCACTCTGACTCGCGCATCGTGCTCGATGGTTCATTCAATGGAACGTTTGTAGAAAGAAGTTGGTGTTATAGAAGCAATATTTGTACAAAGATTCTATACTTGTTCACGGCTTGTATTATGAACGTGATGATATATTTTTAGAAATCGGTACTATAACATATATTTCTGTCTATCAAAAATTTATATGGCTAGATATTCGATTGGAAATCTTCAAATTTTTAGAATATTTATTGATTATTGCGAAAACCAATTGTTAATTGTTTTGAAAAGAAATCCAATTTTTTTTTTTTGTTCTTTTTAAGTTTTATTTTACAATAAAATTCGTCGTTTCGAATGAAAATTCTCGGATTTTGGCCCGAAACCATCGCGCGAGTCACGCGAAAAATCACGAAGAGCTTGGACGAGCGGCTACGTGGACGGCGACTAACGCCTTACTTCCACTTCGTCTCCACGTAATAATATAAACAATGGTGTGTACGTCGCCTTTACATCATGCTAAGCAAGGGAAGAACGATCGATCGCAAGTACAAAAAAGCGTCTGTTAACGTCGTTTATTTATCCATTTTTATCTTTTTTTTTTTTTTTCCTCTCCCGCTTACTTCTATCTATCTCTTCCAACATGGAGACTCGACACTCGACGATGAATAATAAAATTTCACGAGGATGCGACATTTAACATGGTGCGATGAAGAACGATGAAGAGGATGGGGGAGGGGGGTTATCGTCGAGTCGTACGTAATGGAAGAGGAGCTAAATGACAACGATGAATCTAACAATTGTTAAAAACACATTTCTAAAAACTCGATATGTAACATTAATTTATAAATCCCTATACATAATATCCTATAGCCCATCTATAGCCGCTCGCCACGAGTTTTAACGAGTTTTAATGAACGAGATACTCGTCGTTACTCGTCGAGGTTTTTAATCCCTTTATTATTAATTCTCTAAAATATGCTTCGTGATAAACGGGGGGAGAGGAGGAAGGGACGGATCGGTCGTCGCATCAAGACGTTAGTTTTCTCAAGCAAAATTCGATAAACTCTAAATACATGGCATATACGTGTATATGCGCGATTACGTGTGCAATTGTGTGTGTTGTATGTGTGTTTACGCACTCGTAATTGCGTATATACACGTATGTGTGTGTATATATATATATATATTATATTTCTCAAAAAAAAGGAAACAGATCACTAGGCCTAATTGGCGGCACAGGGGATAACAAAACCTCCACCAAA
>NW_006263645.1:108893-110174 GCF_000469605.1 Apis dorsata | reverse complement strand
AGAAGCTTCGATTTCTCTCTCTCTCTCTCTCTCTCTCTCTCTCTCGAATATTGCACATTTCCCTTTTCGCTCATTCATCCTCTTTCACACTTCTTTTTCACACAGCTTCCAGTCATTTCGCTTTCGTTTGAAGAGGACGAATCAGCATTTTCGAACGCAGGTACGAGGTACACAGAACTGTGATCACTTACGAGTAAATTACGTGTAATTACGAAAGGAAAATTCAAGTAGAAGAACTTGAGGAGCAGTTATTGGCATATATGTTTCGTAGCTTCGTGGACGTAAGGAGAGGGGATAGGGGTGGTATAAAGAAAACAATTTGGAAGGATTGAATCAATTTGAAAATTTCAATTCTTTCGTGAAATTATTTTTTAAATAAAAAAAAAAAAAGAATAGAGACATTCGCACACTTATTTTCACACGAATATTTCTTCTATCTCGAAATCGAAATCGTTTCTCCATTTGTCGAACAATTTCGAAAAAGATAGCATCAATATGCATACATATGTTCATTCTTTCTTCATCAGTGTCCCGTATAAAACTTTTCTCCAAGATACACATTACGAATACTGAACTCTCGTATAACACAATTCCAATTTTTTCTAAATTTTCTCGACTTATATATATATATTTTCAGAAAGGAATAAAATAATTTGAGAAGCAAGACCGATTAGTTAAAATTTCGTAAAAGCCCGAATCGAGAAAAAAGAAATTTTGTTTCTTAACTTATCTCATCTCTTCCTAAAACTAGCCACTCCCCCAATGTGTTATACGAAAGACAGTGAAAACCAGAAGAGCCAGCAGAATAAATAATCAAACAAAAATATTTGATCGCGTCGCATGAAATGTCGGATCCGTTTTGAACGATCTCACATCATTTTCAGAAAACCTACGTTCTCTCTATATAGAAAAATTGTAATAAAAAAAAAAAAATCACTTGTTTTCAAGAATCCGATCTATTTCACGCGAACGATCAACGACAGGATAGGAAACACGTAAGAACGTAAAGAAACAGACCTGCACCGCCGCACTTATTGTTGGTCACAGCATCCGAACACGGAACCAGGGATTTTAGAACGCGGTGCTGGATTGCGGCTGTCGTGGCACGTTCGGCCCGTGGGGCACGAGGTGCGCCCCAGCCCCGCCTCCGCCCCCCCCGCCGACAACAGCTTCCGGTTCCCCGGCCGCCTTATTGCATCCCGGCTCCATGTCGTAGTCCGGCTCGAGCGCAGGATTCACTCGGCCGTTCGATTCGTCCTTGCTTCCGTACAGCCTGCCTAT
>NW_006263645.1:108609-108859 GCF_000469605.1 Apis dorsata | reverse complement strand
CCGGCTGCAAGCACGGCCATTTGCTCGCCCTCGGCCGGGTCCGGGCCGACCCTCTCGACGTCCTCCGGTATGTTGACCACGCACCTGAAGAAATCGTATCCGGGCGCGAGTCTGCCGGTAAGGAAGGCCACCTGTGTACCGTACGAGACGCCTATCAGCGTCACCAAGGACATTAGCATGGCCATCGTTCTGAAGGGGAACGCTTGCGTGTTCGTCTCCTCATCGTAGCCCGGATAATGGATAAGGGCGG
>NW_006263645.1:102771-108527 GCF_000469605.1 Apis dorsata | reverse complement strand
AGGCCCATCAGGGGCTCGCCACCGCTGATCCTAACGATGAACGCTATTATGTAAGCGGCCAGACTGCCGTAAGTGTTGCAGTATTCTTTGAAGTGGACCACCATCAACAGCTGGGGGAAGAGGATCACGTAGACGAGGTCCGAGCACATGGACCAGAGGCCGTAGATCGAGGGTATCGTCAACGCCATCACCGTGCTTAGCACCCCGACCACGCCTATCCCCACTCTCATCACCCAGATGATCTCCATTTCCGACGCCTTCAGGTGGATGGTGGAGCCAGGATAAGATAGATAGAAACGGAGAATTGAGGTATACAAATAATAGGTATTGAGTGAGAGCCGATCGTGTGTTTCGTTCGAGTTTTTTTGACCAACAAATTGTGACACGAGAGCATTGGATTGGCCGAGAGAGAGAAATGGAGATGCGGATGTGAGATCTTCGATGCTCGATTCCTCGAGTAGAATTGATATTGCTGTTACGAATGATTCGTATTGTGAGGGATTGAGAAGAAGCTGGGAAAAGGGGGATATGACATGATATATAACGATGTGATGATATGAATGATGAGGCTATGACGAAAATAATGTCGTTTGATGATAATACGTGCTTTTCGACACGCATACGACACGATACGATATTTGTTGATTATGGAATGTTCGGCCATCTGTGTAAGGATGACAGAGAACTTACCCTCTGGCGGAAGATCAATTTATAAACGTTTCTGGCGAACATGGAACTAGCCGAAAGGATGCTACTGTCCGCCGAGGACATCACCGCCGCTGACACTGCCCCTAACCCGAAAAAGGAAACGAAATCTGGCGTCAAATACTGCAAGACCATTGGCAGAATCATGCTTGTCTCTGCCTCGGTGAAGGGATACGGGCCTGTGTAGCCTGTCTCGTTCCAAGCTGGAACAAAAATTTTTTAACACCTCTTACTAATGCATAATGTTTCAAATTAATTGTTTTAAATTAATTGTATCAATTTTTGTCAATTATATTAGAGAGAACAAATGATGACAATTAAGATTAATCTCTCATTCTTTTTTTAAATAGAATTTCTTCGTTAATTATTAATTTATCTGGCAAAATTAACTCGAGTATTGTTCAACATTTATTAAAATTACAAACGATTTACAATATAAGGCGTTATGATGAAATATTTAAAGCAGGTATTATTAATTTAATTTATAAAAATGTTACAAAAATCTGATGATATTATACTCGTGGATAAAAGCGTAGCTATAAAAAAAAAAGAAAAAAACCTCCCTTCGTGAAAACGAGCTGAGATAAGAAACTATTTGTCTTTGTGCCCCGTGAATAAAAAAAATACACACGAGATACCGATACAGTGTGTCCGCATTAGTTCCAGCGGTTCCATTGTGCTCAACCGTGTAGTGCACGAGTCGCATTATCACCCTCACCCTCGCGCCATATGACAGAATCCCACGCTATTGTACACGCTGTGGGATATCAAGCCAACCCTCGCCCACACACCCTTCCGTTACAACACCGACCCGCTTAGACGTGGAACCTTGTAAATACCAGTAGTCCTCTGTCTGCAGTGCCACCAAATGTCAAGTAGGCTACGAGCGCGAGTTGGGAGAAGGGGAGATGACGAGCAAACCGGGTCTAATTCAATCCCCCTTCAACTTCGGGAACCCATGAAAATGTGTTCCCCTTCCCTCCCTCGGACGAAACCAGCCGAGCCAAGTAAGAGAGAGAGAGAGAGAGAGAGAGAGGATGACGCGACTCGTTTATTATTAATACAATGAAATTGGAATTTACTATCCTAAGCGTAACCGTAGAAAATGAACAGCTGGGGGCGTACCTTTTGAAATTTTTATTCATGAAGAATCTTTTTCTTTTTTTTTCGTTGGGAAAATTCTATGTGGAATTATCTACGCGTTTTAGATAGGTGAAATGATCGGGATGAAAAATAATTTTGTTCGAAGAAAAATTAGAGATTCCTTTTTCTCTTTCTCTTTAAAGCTTCTTGTGAGAATGATATCGATCGAGATATTGCAAATATATTTGAATTTTATTTTCTATAAAAAGATATTGCTTGTGATGGTGTAGATATATAAAGAGTTGCATAAAGAAACAATGCAAAAGGAAAGTATATCTTTTTATCCAATCAAGATGATCTAACTGATCTTGATCTAACTGATCTTGATCTAACTGTTCAAAACTATAAGTGATTTTCAGCTCGATTATTTACAATTTTGCAAGATCGATTAACAAAAACTCTACAACAATAATAATGATAATTTTGAACAAGCAATAAGGGATAGGCTGGTTTGTTAAAACGATGAAATAGAAAAAGAGAAGTCGAAGATATATTTGAAATAGATTTTACTCACGCGTTGCTTTGGCGATTGCGCCAATCAGGACAGGTGGTATGGCCATGATAATGCAGCCTATCGCAGCTACGTAGCTCAACACTTGCGCTCTTCCAGCAGTTTTTGAGGACAGGACACGTTGAAAATATACTTGCCAAGGGATACCACCGAATATCAACAAAAGACCATAATCCACGTAAGACCAATATTCCCCAGGCTTCACTTCACCGATCCAATCCACCTCCATGGACTTAAGAGATTGTACCTTTGGATTGGTCCATGCGAATGGAATGCACATCCACTATAATGAAAATTATACACGTCTTTCTTATTAAATATAGTTCAAAAATTGAATTAATACTGTAAATTATCGCGTTTAATTAGCAAAAAATGATGGGAAATTAAATTACGAAGCTGTTTATAGGTTTATCTAGATCAATCTAGATCCGTAGAATTTCGAATTATAACGTGTAAAATGGTGTAAAATGAATACAATTGATATTATCTTCGGTTTGGGAATCCATCGAGGAATTAAAGTGAAATATAGTTATCTCCAAAAAACCTGATGTTATCGCGATTCATTACAGCTAATGAATGATTACCAGGATGGTTTTTAAAATATAAAAAGGAAAAAGTTATTTATTTAATATTCGTTCGGTGATTTCAGATTCGTTGAATTCGTCTAATAAGAAAATATGCTGAAACTTTGACGAAAATAATAATATAAAAAGATAAAATAAAAAGTAAAATACGAAAGATAAAAGAGAATAGAAAAACGGGGGGGAAGAAATTATAACGTTTCTGTGAAAACTATATCTAATATGAAATATAAAATGTTACATTGCTCGTAAATTCTTCAATCTGATGAAGTTCGAAATAAATTGATAATCTGATAACGTTCTGGAAGAAAGAAGTAGGTCACTATCTACATAGCATAGAATGAATTTGGTAATATAAATCCTTCCAGTACTTGAGCCTTTGTATCGATCTGCAAAACCAACTTTAACACAAGACAATCAAACCATTCGACGAAAGTACAACGTTTCATGATCTAATGACAAATTTCTTTTATTAGAAATGGAATTTTTTTTTTTTTTGCAGACACGATACAACATTTATCAAAATACAAATAATTTTAATTTGCAAGATTGAAAATAATGATTGACAAGCTTCGACGTTCTCAAAAGCTTTTTGTGGTCTTAAACTTACTTAAAAAAAAAAAAAAAATAACTAACCACGAAAAAAAAAGAAAGTAAAGAAGAAAAAAAATATATAAGCATTTTGACGAGTTTCAAATTTTAATTCAATTTCAGAAATTGCATACCAACTTACCAATCCTATGAAGATGCAAAAAAGTTGAATAACATCGGTATAAGCGACAGAGTAAAGACCACCGAATAGCGTGTAGAAAACTGCGATACAGGCGCTCAAAATAACCGAGGCACTCTGATTCATGTCGATGATGACTGCCAGCGTCGCGCCCAGAGCCGCAAGGATGCCAGCGGCCCAGAACACCTCACCGCAGAGCGCAGGAAGAAAAAGAAGACCTCCCATACGTTCGCCGAACGCGTCTTGAAGAGGATCTAACATCGTGATGTACCCCTGTTCTCGCATTTTGTTCGCGAAGAATATTCCACCTGTAATCACAAATTGCGATTAAACGGAACTTTTGAGAATTATATTAAATATTTGAGGTATTTATAAGTTGCTAGGGACTTTAGGATTGGAAAAGGAATAAAGGGATAAAGTTCTTTTTTTTGATATATCGAGTATTTCACATTTATGTTGTGTATCTTAAAATCTGAATATATTTATAAAAATTATCGATTTTTAAAAAAAATATAAAAAATAAATTCATTCAAAAATAAATTCAAATTTAATTAAAAAGTTATTTCAAAGATTGGTTAAAAATTAATTTTTGCTATTATAGAAAATTGTCATACAATTTTGATTTTTTCGTTTGTTATACATTTTTTATACATTTCTTAAATGATTGTTCTGTAAATAGATTATACATAGTTTCAACGGATGGTTATACACATGTTTATTCTTTCTCGAGGCCAGTCGATTTTAAAGAGCCCACGTTGGAAAGTTATTACATGTCTTGATTGCAAGTGTTCTATTACCTTAGCTATACTACGCTGTAAGAATTACCAAGTTCTCGAGCGACTATAAACTTCTTCTAACTTCGAAGAAATAAACATTGGGAGATGTTATCAATCGACTCGAACAATTTATATAACGTTATATTGTTATAATTGAATCGAATTAAATTTAAATAGAAATTCCTATTCTCTCAAGTTTGAACCAGTGTTTTTCTGTGAACTGCAACCTTCAAAGAGGGAAGAGAAATGAGTTTTTTTTTTAAATTTATTTATAATATAACTACGTTGGATTCTTTAAAATGCATTTTTAGTAATTATGAGAAAAAAGAAATTATTTGCCTATTGTGAAAAATTTCTCAAGAAGATTGTATCGAATTAAAAGTAAATATCATCTTTGAAATAAAAGCATTTATAAAAGAAAATATCTGACAAAAGTATTAATATTTTTACATGATCATAACGTATCATAACCGATTGAGATAATTCAAGACATGTGTAAAAAGCTCTTTCTTCAAACAGAAAACAACTAACAATAGATAACAATTAAAACAGCTTCTTATTTTAATTCAATGCATCATCAAAAATTAAAGAAACTCCTTAAAATTAAATTTTTATTCGAAAGAAAAACACTAAAATTCTTTCTCTATCAAAAATGAATATACATAACACATAATATATGTTGAAACAATACATAAGTTTTCCAAGTTATAACAAAAATACAGTATCTAAAATACCCTTATAACCTCAATGTTATAAACGATCAATACTTCAAATTTCTCGTACGATCGTATCAACATATACATAAATAACATCACATCGAATATTCACAAGGATATTATTATTCTATCACAATTAAAATAATAATAATTTCTAAAAATTCTAAAATCAATCTGGAAAAAAGGAATATTGAATATTTATAAAATACCTCAACGAATACGTATCGCAATCATAACCTTGACGAAACGGGGGAGACGAGAATAAGATTTTAGAAGGGGGTGGAAGCTTACCGAAAACGAGGCTGAGCGCGTATCCGAAAGGAGCTTGACACCATACCAGGCCCCTCGTGTAGATAGCTTCGGCGGTGCCGTTGATGTATCCACCGCCGACCCAGGTCGCCGTCATCGTGAATATTCCTACGAAAAGGCCGATCGAACGGCCGGCAAGCATCACCTCCTCCTCCGAGTCGTTTCCAGCTTCCTTCTTCCTTGCCGCCCATATTCCAACAGCCAGGATCAGAACGTAGAACAGGACGATTGACACGATACCGGCGAAGTTGATCATCTTCGGTGAGTACGGGTCCACTTGCGTGA
>NW_006263645.1:101420-102659 GCF_000469605.1 Apis dorsata | reverse complement strand
CTCGAACTGGCGGAGACGCAAGTCCGGGAGGTATGGCGGCCGATCCGATTTTGGGAGATTCGGATACCTGCCCGCACATAAATTGCGATCCTTGATTTGAAAATTATTTACGGTGACATTTTGAGGAGGAAAGAAGAGATGATTGAATGATTGAAGAGATGAATTAATGAAGAGACGAAGGAGGAAATCGAATTATTGGTGAGTTTTGGTAAATAAAAAAGGGAAAAAGATTTTCTTCTACGAAAATATTTGGCTCCTAGGAAATGAATTTGGAAAAAATTAATCTAAACATTCGTTATATACTTTTGATCTTTAAAAAATGCAGATTACAGAAAATTTTGAAAAGAGTAATTCAAATTTTTCACATTGAAATTAGACTTTTTTAAAAGAATATTATTATTATTACTTGGTATTAGTTTTATGATGTT
The DNA here is from genome assembly GCF_000469605.1 of Apis dorsata. Classification (NCBI taxonomy): domain Eukaryota; kingdom Metazoa; phylum Arthropoda; class Insecta; order Hymenoptera; family Apidae; genus Apis; species Apis dorsata. The sequence goes on along the minus strand of NW_006263645.1, from coordinate 102,231 downwards.
AACTGCACGATAAATAGGATTTTCTCGAATTTATTATTTTTATCTGTTCTGAAATATCACGTATTTGCTTACTCGTTTCATAATTTGTGTATTTCTTAGAAATATTAATTAATTCTGTGAAATGGATACTTACAATTTAATGTAGATAATAGAAATAATAGAAATAATAGAAATTCTATCAATGAATACTTACAATTTAATGTAGATAATAGAAATAATAAAATTTTTACTATTGTTTAATATTGCTATTTCTACTTATACATTAAATTACTAAGTAAGTAAGTATTAAATAAATTTACTATTTATTTAAAAAATAGAATGATATCTATTATATATATATTATAATAAAGAATAAAATTACAAATGAAAGCAATATTAACCCTTAAAGAATTAAATTTCATTCTTTTATTGATTCTGTGTGGTAATTTACAATTTAAGAAAAAATATTAGAATATTGGATCTTTCTTTCAATTAACTATCCCAAATTTCAAAATAAATAATCATCCTACTTCAGCAGCGTAAATTAATATAATTCCAATTAAAAAACGACACATTTTTATTCTTCAGTTTCATCATAATTAATTGTTTCATAGCATTCGAATGGATATCATTAGAAAGAATCTATATTTTATCGAAGGATTCAATCAGCTTGGTGAAATTACATTCCGCTTTTCTAGTCAATTAACGCGATCCACTCGCATCTAATGCGTGCAGTTAACTGTAAATTCTACGTTCTTACCCAGAAGGCATTTAATCGCTCGGTTGAGTTCACCCTCTAATCCTATTAGCCCTGCTTCACACTATGCAGGGT
>NW_006263645.1:98473-101263 GCF_000469605.1 Apis dorsata | reverse complement strand
AAAAAAAAAAAAAAAAAAAAAAAAAAAAAAAAGGAAAAAGAAAAAAATACTCGAAGCTTGCTAACGTAAAAAAGCATGATAACATAAATAAAAAAAAAAACGTTCAAGGACTCGCCTATAGATGCAACGAAATTAATATATTGAGCTGGATCGTTTGCATTATAATTTAATTAATGGAAATGAATCATTAATTTAAAATGCCTATGCTATCTTAAAAGATAATAATCGATTGGAATTAAAGGAATTAAGCTCTTTGTTGGGATCATTGTTAGTCTACATTAAGAAAGTATCTCCATAATTCGAATTGAGAGATTTTATACAGAGTGTTAAAATATTTAGGAAAGGTTTAATCCTAAAGATCAAAATATAAAAATTGAAATAATTATATATATATTGAAATTTATATTAGACAAAGTGAGAGAGAGATAGAGTTATCTCATTCTAAACTTCAATTACTCGTAACTTTATAATAAATAAACTTTAATCATCTATTTTTATGTAGAAACTTTTGTGTTTGTTTTTAGTCTCTAGAATCGATCTTTTAAGAATATCCCACAAGTCTGTGATAATAAAAATATTTATAATATAGATTGAATATTTCATTCGAAATAAAATATTTGCAGAGAAATTTATTTAAAGGAAAAAATAAATGAAACTGCTAATTAAAAAAAGAAAAAAAATAGTCAGTAGGATTTTCATCTTTAAAACCCTCATTTAATTTAATAGTACATAAAATTTCATTATCCCCAATCGTTTAATTACTTTTAAAATAGAAACCTTCATTAACAGAATTAATAAGAAGATCGTTCGTCGATAAAGGAAATTTGTCTTAAATACATTATTCTACATTTCCAAGAAAATTAACAATCAAAACTATCAAGATTGGAAATATCTCTTCAACCTTTAAATTTCACAAAAGACTGAATAAATTACATTTCATCCGAGTCCATTTTTCTCTTTAAATTCTACAAAAAAATAACCGATCTCGTTCCACAAATTATGCCTATTTATCGACGTCCATTACTACATTAAATCTATTCCAAATTGAATCCCTCTCTGCCCACATTTTCCACGAAAACACAAAAAAAAAAATCTAGATCGAAATATTAATCCAATTCCATCTCTCTCTAGATATACATTCGATCGATTCATTCAAGATCTCCTACAAATTCCTTTGTACACGAAAAGGGGGTCGAAAGCCGTCGGGGAATCAGCCACGTAACAACAAGTGAAGCTTATAGCAACGAGACATGCGTAATTATAGAATCGTCGTATAGAGGAGCAAAGAGAGAGAGAGAGAGAGAGAGAGAGAGAGAAGAAAGGAAAGAAAAGAAAAAAAGAAGGGAAAGAAACAAGTGTGTTCCGTGCTTGGATCGGTTTACAAGAATGAACGAACAGTACCTCTGAAGACCCCGCGGGGTACAATCACGAAGTAGTGGGGGACAGCCTCACACAGGTACCGGAGGCATGTCCTGATGACGGTCCTTCCAGACGGCCGACGACGACGGAGGGTTGGGATTTGGGGGGCAGCAGTCACCCCACCGTAGCGAGGTCTTCTGGGAGGGGCTATTCCTTGTTCTAAACGCGAGGCCGCCCATGGGCGCTGATGGCCATCGATTTTCACCCAACTCACCAAACTTGCTGCTTCCCTTCTGCTGCTTTTCCTTCCTCCTCGATATTTCCCCTCGCTTATTGCTGCCACCAGCACCGATCAGTACGGTCTTTCACCTGAAATAGATCGAGCTGATGGATCCTTCCATGGAACGCGTGTGTGTATGTGTGTATGCTTTTCTTGGAGAAAAATCATTATGAATGAATCTCTTGGAGGATGTATCTCCTTTTTGTATCTCTTTTTTTAATTTTTCATCGAAATTATGGTTACGAGGAAGCATCGTATTTTGATTACTCGTTATAGAGGTGATAAATTGAAAGATGGATATGCAAATATTATAATGCAAGCCCAACGACGATTTCGATTTTATTTCGAATTAATTTCATCGATCGAAACGACAACGTTCTCTAATATACGTCCCCGCGTGTATATAGGAGCGCTTCTTACGTAACCGTTGACAAAAATCGGGCAATCGAAAACTGTTTTCCCCTTGCATGAACAGATATACATTCCCTCCCCTATCTTTCTCATTCCCACGAACACTAAAGCTTGTTTATTATCAACCGAAACAACAAACTGAGACTTGTACTCGCGCGTACACGAAGAACAATTCCACCTAGGTTTCGAGGACCACCAGCAAAGGAGAGTGAAGAGTCTATAGAAACCTCATTCTTCAAACAAGCCATCGAATGATTTGAAAGAAAACAGAAAAGAAGGAAAGAAAGAGAGAGAGAGAATAGTGAGAAAAAGAGAGAAAGAGTAACCTTTACTTACCCGCTTTACTGTTTGCGCGTTTGACGACGAGAAGAAATCCAGTCCGAAAATTTCCTATCCCACCACCTTTTCCACACGTTTTCAAACCGTTTCCCGCAACATTCGTCGAGATGAATCACTCTGACTCGCGCGCGCCTCGTCGGAGGAGGGGAAAAGAAAGGGGGAGTAAAAATATTGGCGCGAACAATATTTCGAAGTTGTTCGATCGAAGGATCGATGGATCGAGGAGGACCGACGGAGCAACCCCGCGACAGTTGTCCTCGCCCTCCTCTTGCTCGTCGTGGTCGTCGATGGCGGCGTGGTCGGCGCGCTCTCCAACGTGTCGTTAACGGTCGTGGAGGCCACCCCGTACTGAACGGGTCTGTATCTCTCTCGTAGTCAAGGACCGGCGTCGAAGGTATGGC
>NW_006263645.1:96122-97903 GCF_000469605.1 Apis dorsata | reverse complement strand
GCCTGCGCCTCGAATGTCGCGGTTGACACGGGCTCCCCTTCTGGTCCACGCGTAACCACCTGGACGGAAGCCGTCTGAACAGGTATCTCTAAGGCGTGCGGGGGTTTTGGGATGAAGGTGAGTTGGGATAATTGTTGTTATGGTGTGGAAGAGGAAGTGGTTTGGATGAGATGCACAAGATTTGTATTTGTTTGATAGACTGTTTGGTTTACAGTTTGGTGGTGGTGTGTTCGTAATAATGAGGTATTCTGTAAGTTTCTCGATCACGTGTGGGGGGCGAGTTTGAGGGAAAGGTATGGTATACAGTTATGTGCAATGTGTATTTTTAATGAAATATTATTATTATATTTTTTTTTATAATGAAAGTAGATGAGAAATTGAAAGTTGGCTCGAAGAATCGATTTTGATCCCTTGATCTTTTAAGATGGTAGATTTTTGGATGGATGGTTCAATTACTTTAGAAAATATAAGGAATTAGAAAGTTTAAAAAAATTCTTTTAAATATTACGTCTTTGCAATGTATATTTCTTTAAGCAACGATAACGTTTCGAATTTTCAATATTGAAAATTTTTAAATAAAGAGTTCAATCATATCGGATCACTTCCTTTTTTTATGGGAAAATTCTTTTTCCTAAAAATTAAACATCTTTTTTATTTGTGAATTACACCGTTGATGTGCAAAATAAGCAAGTTAGGCGTCATTGATCAGCTGTACGGGTCCTCCAGGTGAGACTGCGCGTACACGTAGGAAGGTAATGGTCGAGGGACGCGTCAATGAAGGTGAAGAGGCGTATGACCTCGTAAACGAAACACTGTAAAACGCACGTTATATGATAATCGTTATTATAACGATATGAATGAATTGATCGAATTATTCGAAATAAAGTGATCGAATAGGAGTAAAATTTCAAATTTTTTTTTTTTTTTGTTTCTTTGGCAAACGAAAATAATGTGCATGACATTAATTGAAAGCTTTAAAAATATAACGAGGAAAATAAAATTAATTAAACATTATCTATTTTAAGTAATAGAAAAGAGGATAAGATAAATTGGGTGAAGATATTTTATTCTGCTAACAAAAAGAATCAAAAAGTAAACATGATGAAAAAAATATCAAAGACTTTTCTGTTGAATGTTGATTAATTTATCTTAATTAAATGAAATCACGCTTCTTTTCTCCTTTTCTAAACATACGATCAAATGATGAGTACACGAATCTGTAAATCTAATAATTAAATTGCGAATAATTATGCAAAATTTTAACGTAAAAAAATCTACAAAAATCAACATCAAAAATATTCAAAATATAATATACACATGATATGTAAAATAAGACGAATCAAATTCTTTAGTTACTCGTTCACATAAATTTGATTTTGCATAAAAATTCGTAATCTACACTAATAATAAATTTTGACCGTATCATATTTCACATATTACAAGAAACGTTTATTTCATAATTGATAAAATTACGTATCCATACTCACTCTATTTCCAAACGATTAATTCCAGAATATTAAAAATAGAAGATAACGGTTCATTACCAAGATTTATCACATCCTTCGATTTCTCATTACTCGAACGAGCATAATCTCTCATAAATCTTGACAACAATGGATAATTTAGAAAGAGAAAAAAAAATCTAGTTCTCTCATAACGTAGCATAAATTCATCAATATCATAATTACGAGATAAACTCAGTGAAAGAAGTTCCAAATAGAACCGTTAACCGTATAATCATCGAATATGAATCATTTCGTGTCCAAATTGATGTACGACTT
>NW_006263645.1:78597-95855 GCF_000469605.1 Apis dorsata | reverse complement strand
AAAAAAAAAAGAAGAAAAAATCTGAGAAAAGCTATTAATGGTTGAGCAACGAATTGCACCGTGTTGTAAGCCAACAGAGCCAAAGTATGGACAAATATAGCATAGTCTGTCTTTATGGTTCTATGGACGACACAATGTCGAAGAGCAAATATAGCCAGGCTAAACAAAGATGAAGACAGAGAATGAATCGCGAAATCGAATCTTCCTATATCTCTTCTCTGCCTCTGCATGGTCGATACCACTTGACCCACTCTCTTCAAAATCTGAAAACTGTACCTTCGCCTTTTGCATACGTTATACACCCACTCCATCCCTTATATACATCCCCGAAAACCCGATTTTATCGTGGATTGTGGAATACTTGCAACATGGATTGTTAAAAAGTATATAGAAACCTCCATTGTTCGAATTGTTTCGTTTTAGATTATTTCGAAATAATATTTCTGACTGAGTTTTCCTGTTATTAACAATGGTGGAAATAAAATTTAATTTAGAAGCTCTGAATAATAATTCTAATATTACGAACGTTTTGTTTTGTTAAACGAGAATTTTGTAATATCGCGAATAAATTGCTTAACAAAATGGAGACGGATCTTTAATGTAATGTCTATTATTCGAATGTCTGAAAATTGTGTTTTTATTGTTTCATTATACCGCCATTTCTATTCGCGACAAAATGTAAGCAAATTTTCTTTATTGTGTAAATGGAAATAGAATTTAATTTGAAATTGAATGGTTAGGATTATATAGTATGTGCACAATACACGCAAAAAAACGTTTAATTATTGAAATCGTGCTTCTTTTTTCGAAATTTTGAAGTATCCGTTCCAAGCATTAGAAGAGAGAACATCGATGGTTCGAAATTCAAATGGATTCTATTTCAAATTTTATTCAATTTTATATTCAATGTTATTTTTATTTGTTGAACCAGAATATTCTTTTTAATAGTCGAAACCTGAATTCGTTAATAAAATATAATCCTATCCAATTTTTTTAACCTATTACTACTTATAAATCCAGGAAAAAGATTCAAGATGCTTGCTCATTATCCCTAACACTCTAAAATAAAAATCAACGATAAATTATAATTAATAATTAAAAGTTTTGTTTTCGTCCAATCATATTTCTATATAATTTTTCAAAATATATACTTATTCATCAAACATAATGAAAACAAATTTTCCAAATCGTACACAATACACAATTTATGCAACACTTCAATTGATTAATTTAAAAAAAACTTTAACCTTTATTCAACATCCCATTCTTTCACATTATACTTTTTGCTCTACATATTAATTTATTACTATTTAATTACTAATACATATTCGATCACCATATATTTTCTTATATTTCCATCTTTTTAAAAAAAAAAGAAAAACTCGTTAATAAAATTTCTTATATCGTTTCCCTTAATATCGTTTCCCTAATTAAAAAAAAAAAACATAAAAAAACGTGGCCCTTTTTAGGGAGGAGGAGGGTTGAAGCGAGGTCACCTCCTCTGTCAAGTGTCACATCAAAAAGTCAAGCAGCCCGCGTCACAGGAACTTGGGGAATTGAAAATTGCCACGTGTCAGGTGAAGCACCGGACGACAACAACAAGGCACGTGCACCCCGAAACTGGATACGCTGGAACCGGGTGATTCGAGGGGTGATTCGAGAGTTCATGGCTCTTGGGCCATGCACGATGCCCATACGTAGAAAGGGGTGTTCTGTTTCAAGATACGAATCGTAACCCCATGCTAGCGTACTTATCGTACGCTTGTAAGTTAGGAAGCGTTGTTAATAAATTTCCTTCGTTACGGATCGTTGTGTTTATAGTTGGAATTGTTGAAGGAAAAGGAATAATAGAGATAATAGGATTCGATTTGTTACGTAACAAGAGATGTATGCAAGAGATAAGATTTTTAAGAATTGAATAAAGTGAGTATTGAATAAAATTGCTTGTGAAAAGTATTTGAACAATTTTTATTACTTTTAATTTTTGTCGAAATTATTATTTAAAGAGGTGAAGCTGATTTATTATATGATCTATTGTCAAAAAATAATTTCTAGATGAAATTGTATACGAAATAAATTGCTTTATCTATTATTATTCTATATGTGTACAAAGTTTTAGATAAAATTAGAATTTTTAGGTTAGGTTGAATTTCTCTGTAAAATAATCTTCTAATGCTTTCGTGATATATTGTAAGTTGTTATAATAATATTTTGTTTTATGTAAGATAGAAGGTTTTGATTTGCAAATAATAGCGATATTTTTTACCAATGATTGAAGTTAAAAATGATAATGGATAATGATCGCTTTTAATTAATAAATTTAGTTACTTTTATCTTTAAATAAATTGTACAAAAAGTATATGTTTACGATTTATTTGAAATTAATCGATATCGAAGATTTTTTGAAATTTTGCATTCAACGCGCTGTAAACAATTAGAAATGGAATGAGGCAGAAAAATTATTTTTCTGCGTTGATTTTCTGTAGTTTCGATTGGTGGACATTCTGGCATTAATTTTTCGAGAGATGACTTTGAAGATCACCTGGTGGCTGTAATGACACTTGAGAGTCAACGAAAGTGGCAATTAGGCAAATGCAATGAAAAGCAAAGATCAATTTCATTTTGAAATTGTAGAACCAAAAAAAAGATAGGAAGGATACAAAAATTTAAATTAAATTTAGAGTAAATAAATTTAATATTATTAAATTCTGTATGATTGATTATATTTTTAATGAATTTATTGATACTTTATTAATTTTTAGTAATTTTTTATATTATATAATTATCAGATTTATAATTATGACTATAAAAAAAATTTTATATTAATTAAATTCATAAACATACTTTAATGATAATATAATTCTTACATTTTTTTTCTAAATAATAAATTAATATTTTAATAAATTCAAAATAATTCATGAGAAAATATTTATTTTAAAATGAAATGTTATAAATAGACATATATATTTTAAAAATATTTTCCAAATTTATTAAAAATTTATAAAACTGTTATACTATCTAAATAATTTTTAATTTATCAAATGAAATCTAATTTTTTAAATTTCATCCCTAATTATAGGAGACTGTGCACGACCTAAATGATTATAAAACCATAAATCATTAAAAGTACCAAAAGATTACGCAGAATTGGTTATGGGAATTTCTGTACAAAAATGGCAACAGGAAAAACATGAGAAAAGAGGTTAAGATATATCTACTTTCAATTAGAAATAATTATAATAATTACAACCATGTGTAATTTAAGCAAGCGTCAGTATTATCATGAGTAAAAATTTTTCACATAAAATTTTCTACCAAATACATATTTAAATCCCAATGATTTTAACTCATCCTTAATTAAAGATATAATTACTCGAATTTTTACACCATGAATTCATCAATCTCTCAAAATATATATATAATTATTTCGTGTAATTTCAATAGTGTAATTAATAAATATCATAATTCAAATATTTAATTAATTATATTTAATAACATTATACTTAATAACATTCTGTTCTTTGTTCAACAATAAGATAAAAAGAAAATAAAATATTTCCATAATTATTTCCTATATATCGCAAAAATAAAACGATTTCACTGCCATCTATCATATTACAAAACGTTTTTTTATCATTGATCGAATTAATTGACATTAAATTTTAAAAAATTGGATTAATGTCATTCTATACAAAAATATCGAATGAGGTTAGGTTATAAGCATAATTTAATTTTAGATAAAGGTTAGATAAAACGAGATAAAGATATTGTATTGACAGAGACAGAGCGATATTAATCCAGGATTAGAAGAACATTATTAGATCGAAAGCTCGAAAAGGGAAGCTTCACGTGTAATTCTGAATGATCGATGGCCGTTAAAGTTCTCGAAAAGATGTTCGATTAGCGCTCGACACGATTTTTCTAAAGCAATATTTCTTCGAGGCAAAGGTTGCCTACGTTTGCTACGTTCAACAAGGGAAGAACAAGATGTTCTCCAAGTAGGAAGTAGTTGTCGATGGGCAAAGTGGGTCACGAGCTCTGACCTCCGCGTCTTTTTACACAACCTCTAGGACCCCGCTTCTCCACTTAATTACCTCCACGTCCTCCATGCGAGGCGAATTTTAACACGTAAAACATAATTTACCGTGACGAGAAAAAATATTTCGGATAATGGGAGGATTTGTCGTTGGGAGAAAAATTGTGCAATATCGTATTTCGATTCCATAATAATTATAAAATAACTTTTCAAAAATCCTGATTTCACTCAACTTCAGTATTGTGAAAGATTTGAACAGAGATTTGCTATTATAGAAGATTGAAAAGAATCATAAAAAATTGAACTTTTCCTATAATATTTAACGAAGATGGATATTCCTCTTATGATATGGAAGAAAAATGATTATTCGATTTATGAAGTATAAGAGAAGATTTGGAATTTTTATCTTCTAATAGTACATTTATTTTATGAAATCAATTGGATAGATTGGACTAGATTCGTTATATGGGAACAAAACTTCTTCTCAAATTTTTTTCAAATATTTTGTGCTACAAATTAATTTGAAAAAGAAAAAATTAAATATATATCATTCTAAATATATTATAAAACCGATAAATATAATATATATTTATATATTTTATATCAAACATTAAGATATATTGTAATCTCGAAAGATAAATGATGAAAGTATTTATATTCTACATCCTCGTCTGTAGTCATGCATGGAGTAAGTATAGACAAGGAGAACAAATGATAAGAAAAGGATAGAGATATGATAAAAATTAGGAAATCAGCGCCATCTCTAGAGTGTCGTAAATGAAACACATAAAGAAAGGACAGAAAATAATTAGAAAAAGATAAAGATAGGATTAGAATTCTGTATTAATGCCATCTATTGAGTATTAAAAGTATTTTTAAGGGAGGATAAAAAAGTAAGAGTTTACTATCAACGCCATCTCTTAAACGTCAACAAATATATCTTTAAGAAAGAATAAGGTAGAACAAGAATTTACTACCAGCGCCATCTCTTGAAAATTATCAAAAATATTTTTAATAGATGTATTACATAACAGATGGAGCTATTAGTAAATTCTTATTCTATCTTATCCTCCTTTAAAGAGATATTTGAAGAAATAATTTGATCATTTAAGAGATGGCGTTGATTTTTATTTTTTTCTCGCTATTTGATTTCCTTGTTTATACTTGTTTTAGAAAATTATATACTTGTTCTTAATTTCATTTAATTTTAATGATTTTTTGTCTAATTTATTGATAAAATATTTTAACAAAATTTATTCAATTAAATTTTTATACAGTATAAATATTTTTATCTTTTTCTATATAATAATAATAAATATTGTCATTGTAATAATTTTTAATTAATCTTTAAAACAGTATAAGTAATCAAAATATATAACATCTTTTTAACATATAATATCTTTATTTTAATAATAATTTTTTACTTATTTTTCAAATTTAAATAAAAAAAAATATGTGATCTATTAAATATATTTATGATGATATATATAATATTTAAAATAAATAATATTTAACATTATAATATTATATATAATAACATAAATAATATTTAACTATTAAAGTAAATAATATTTAACAATCACAGTTTATTATTAGATGATTAAAAAAGAAATTAAACGTAACTAAAAAAGAATTCAAAGTTGTTTTTTTTTTATTTGTCGGATAATCCATAAAAGATCTTTTATCTATAAATAAATGTAAAAAAAACAAAGTAATCAAAGTACATGTTAACGTTAAAATTGGTTAAAATAAACTCAACAAACGGATTTGTAACTCAGGTAGAAGTTTAGTAATGCTAAATCAAATATCCAAAGTCCAAGGGATCGGATATTTAATCCCTCACTTTAAGAAAGAAAGTTTCTATTGTCCCTTCGTAGCATTACCGACAGGTATAGCTTAAAGAAAAAATAATGTTCAAAATTTTTAAGCTACTCTTCTAAATTCGCTTCAAATTATAACTATATATATTAAAGATATTTAAAAAAATTTTGTAAAATATTTCAAATAGATAAATTTGGAACATTCTTACTTCATAGAAACATTTTGAAATAAAAACAATAATTAAATCGAATAATTTTTAATGTAGTTACAAATAAATATATTAATAATGTATTTATAAAAATAAGAAAAATCAATTGTATTTAGATTTTTAAAAAATAATATAAAAATGACAAAAATATATGACATATAATTTAATAATATGATATTAACTATAAATTTAATAATTAATAATAATATTTCATTATACTATATACATATATATATATATAAGAATTGACAACAATCTGATTTATTCACGTAAAATATTTTACATGTATAATATAATACAACAACACAATTTTTATTTTATAATAAAACTTATATGTATAAATATATATATAAACACAATAACTTAGAAGGGCATATATCTTCTGTTCTCTTTCATTAAAGATAAAGCACGCAAAAATGCTCGATAATCGATTTCTAAACGACCACCTCTTGGTATAGAAAAACATTTGTGCATAGCATCCAGTTCTCTAATAGTGATTAATTCTAGCATACCTCTAATAGACAAAGCTTTCATCAAACTTTCTTTTGAGACTGTACCAATATTTTCTTTATCGAAATTCTGTAATTTAAGAAAAATTATATATATGTGCGTATAAAGATATATAATTTCAAATAAAAATTATTTTAAAAAATTATATCCATTCATATTTAAGCATTTGATAAATATTATGAAATATTAATTATCTGATATTTAATTCATTTTTAAATATATAATCTAAAGATTTTAAATAGTTGTATAGTTGTATAGTATTTGTATAATTGCAAACCTTGAACAATTCTTCGAGGTTTGGTTGGTGTAATCTGCTTAATTTGTCTATTGCCACCGTTGCCATGTGTCTTTCCTCGAAATTTAAGAATGTTTTAGGGGAAGCTTCTGAAGGCACGTGTTGCACAGGCACTAAAAGTGGAGCCCTTTCTAAACTTCCCGTGGTAACAGCTTCTTCAACCGTTTCCCCAAATTTGACATAGTCTATATAATCTGGCCTGCAAAAAAAAAAAAAAATAATATATTGAAAATTGTTAAACGATATTTTAATCTCGTTTGATCAAATATTATAAACACCTGAAAAATTAAATCGATTTTATTAGAAACTATAATTGGAATCTTGAAAACATAGAGGTTAAAATATTTATAATCATTGATTATACAAAATATATTATCTTAAGATAATTTGATTATTTATTTAAAATATATATATATTATATATTTTTTTACCTTAAAGGTGATTGAAAAATGTCCATAATAGTTCCCATTTCTGTGCAAGACAAATTACAACGTAGTTGATCCAGCCCTCGCAGAAACTCTGTTCTTTTTATAACATGTTCGTTATGTACGTCATATTGACGCATAAATTCGATAACCTTCCCATGAAAGTAAAAATATTGAATATAAAAGAAGAATATAAATATATTCACATTTTATGCTTTACCTTTATCCTTTCGCGCACAACTTTCGCTTTAATTTTGGCTAAAATTAAAAGGATATTTGTTTCATCATCTGTGAGTACCAATGGCGGTTTTTCAGCATTTATCAATCTTTTTTCTTTTAACATAGAGTGATACAAAGGTTCCTCAATTGGCAAAGCTTCTAATTCTTTTAAAAACCAATTATAATTGAAGCCTAAATCATTATTATATCTCTGCTCTAATGCAAATTGTTCTTCTTCAGAAAGTAATATAGCAGCAGTCGTTAAAACTTGGCGTAATTGTGAACGCGACACGTGACCTTTATTATGCCTAAAAATTAATTAAAAATATAAAAATACAAAAACATAAAAAACCTATTTTTTTAATGTGCATATATATGTTATGAAATGAAAATTAAGCATACCGATCGTAATCCTTGAAAAATTGTTTTATCAAAATTCGTCTTTCATTGACACGATACCGAATTTTCAATAATGTTTCCTCGCAAAGATCTCTTTTGCTTTTTTCTTGGCATTGCCAATCTGAAGTTCCTTTCCGATTTAACTCCTCTATTTCTTTTGGCGGTGATTCAACCTTCAAATTCGGTAATTTTTCAAGTTCCTTCACGGTAAACACTGCAAATGAAATAAGGACGGAAAATAAAAAAAATAAATCAATCGCATAGTGTATAAAAAAAATACCTTTATCAATGTCATCTTCAAATGTACGCCAACATACACGATCTGGATCATTCGGATCTTTGTAAAGCGCAATAAGCGCGTTAATTTCCGTTTCCGCAAGATAAAGACGCCCCAAACTTGAAACCTGAAGACCATCCAATCCTCTCCTGAAGTTAGAAACTGTCGTTTTACCCGCATTCAGAGGATCAAAATCCTATTATCAATTATAACCGTTAATTATTTATTTACTATTTGATACACTGTTTATCTATGAGATAAACAAATTTCAAGTATGAATTCTAATGTATTAATATAAATTGTACACATATAAACTATAAAAAAAATATCTTAAAAGTATGAAAATTAGATTTTTATTGTACTAAAATTATATTATTTTATATAATATTAAAAATTTTATTTGCAAATTTATTATTGTCACCTTAAAAAATTCCGAAATACGTATTCGATTTTCTAATATATGTCTTTGAATACGTTGAATTATTTCCATCAAAGGCATTGTAGTTTTTTGTTCTTCCATCACCGGATGAAATACGGCTTGCTTTCCAAATACTTTGCTTGGTATAACTCTACCAATTTCCGGCCTCGGAAGTTTCGGTAATTCAGCCGTGATAATTCGACCAGGAAATTGATCAAGAAACTCCTTTTAAATAAATAAAATATTATCATAATTTCACTTTGCGATTTAATTGTCAATAAAATAAATTAATCTTTAGTGATGAATAATAAAGCAAAAATAAGTATTCGTAAAATATGCAAGATAAAATATTACTCCACCAAGAGCCAGCATTTGATGTTTATCAAAATACGATTGAACTTCGTCGATCGCCTTTAAGAAAGCCACATAATTGATCGTATAAGCATCTTTTGCGAATCTTTTTACAAGCAAACAAAATTCCTCGGAAGCAAGAAGAATGCCTAAAAATTTTAGAATTCGTCCGAAATGCGTGAAAGTTACAGTTCCAGCATTTTTTGAAATCTAGATAAAAAGAAAAGTAATAAATATATGTCGTTCAATATTTATCACTCAAAGATAAAAATATAAGATATATAAAATGCATTAATTTTTTTATTAATAATAAAAAAGTTATCTTTTACATACTAATTCGTAATCTTGGAAATAAGGCCTTAATATGAGTTTTCTTTTGTTTATAAGAATGGCAATTTGAGTAAGTATAAGACATAATTTTCGGAATTCCGTTGCACTTAATTGATTTACATGTTCTGGATCTTCCCATTCCAAACCAGTTACAAGTGGTTTGTTTTTATCAAATTCAGGTACTATAGGAAAAAACTATGCTTTTTATTTAATTCTTTTATCTAATGTGTTACTCATTGAAAATTCATTGAAAAAATAATAGATAGTCAAATACGAATATTTATGAGAGAAAATAAATTTTGACTCAACGATGAGTTCACTTAACGGTACCGAGTCAGGTATGTTGAATAAATACAAATTCTTACCATATATTCAAATTTTCAAAATTTACTTTCTCATTACTTTACTATTTACTTTATTTTTAATTATTTGTTTTAAGTGAATAATAAAATATATAAAATAATATAATTATTTATGTATCATATATACATAATACATAATATATAAGTTTGTAATAAATTTGTAATATATATATATAATCTTTTTAAATATTCATAAATGATATATAATTAAGAAAATTTTAAATTTATTTAATATTTTACTAATTATCTAACATTCTATTAAATTTAAATTAATCATACCACTATTGTGAATTATTTCGCAAAACTGTGTATAAAATATTCGACCATCTTGAACACGAAAATAATCAGCTAAGTCACAAATTTCTTTGTCAGATAAACCAATTTGATCCTTCAGTGGGCCAGCCAATACCGAAATAAATTTTGACTCTGTGTATTAATAACATTATATAGTTCATATTCAAATTTACAATCTTCATTATATAATGTCGGTAAATACTAAGTACATATCTGTTAAAAATCAATAATAAAATACAAATATAATATTGAATAATATAAAATTTTAATATGATAATTTTAAAAATATGATGCAATTGAAAAATATAATTAAAAATGTTATATGGAAAAAATTGATTATAAAAATTAAAATGAAAAATGAAAATTCGAAATTATTATTTATATTATATTATATCATATCATATTATATTATTATTATACTATACCTGAAATCAAAGAATTATTATTAGGATCTAACGGTTTGTAAAAATCCCATAAGTTAAAACCCACGCGAAATATTGCTGCTCGTATTTTATTACAAGTACGCCAAACATCTTGTAGCCTCAAAATCTATGGATTATTTATTAGATATGAAAAATTAAAATAAATTAAAATAAAAGTATTTTTCCTTACATTTTTTCTTATTTTATAAAAAATAAATAATAAAAATCTGACTTTACCTTTTGTTCAGGCATTTCGATAATTGAAAGAGAAAAATATTCAAAAATTATATCATTACAAAAATTTTATTCTATCTAAAAATTTTACAATTCGCGAACTATACTTCCATTTATAAACAAAAAACAAACGTTAATTGATAAAAATATAAAATATCCATTCAAAAATATAAATTCAATCATTTGATTATTTGTTAGTTATGTGAGTATAAATATTAAAGAAAAATATTTTAAATAAATAAATAAAATATTTAATTAAATTTGCTGATAGGATAAATAAACATCAAATAATAAGGACGTTTTATTGTAATTATTATTACAATAAAGAGTAAATAATAATATATAAAGAATTTAAAATACGAAAAAATTTCTTTATTAATAATAAATATTTTATTTTAATATTATTTAAAAATTTTATTTTATGATCTATAAATTTACACAGTATATTTTTATATCATTGAATGACTGAAGTACATACAACGACATCTAGGTTGATACTAGCGCCAACTGTTAGCGTCTACAATGATGAGAACGCTGAATCAACGGTAAATATTTCCCGCTTTTATTAGACATCAACATGAAAATGAAATCTCATTTTTACTTAATCATTTTAATAAACATTGATACTCAAATAGTAAAAATAAAAATATAACAATACAAAATTATTAAAATAATTATATCAAAATTAACTTAGAAGCAATATTTTATTGATTTCTTAGAAATTATGCGCATAGAATTCTGGGAAATGATATTGAATGGAGCTGGATCTTCTCTGAATTCTTATTGGCTGGCATATATTACTTAGCATTTACCACGAATCTTATTGGCTCTACATTTTCGCTCCATTCTCCACACAAGGCAAAAATTTTCGTATACATGCCATTATATTCACTATTGCCCCTTAACATCACTAAAATACTCGGCAACATCGATTGGTATAATAGGAGCGTAACAATGTTTTAAATTATTGGTAATTCGTTTTCTTGAAATTAAATTTTTTATGATAATTTGTATTCTAAAGGAAAATCTTTTTTTACTTAATAATTATTAAAATACTTAATTATACATATAAATAAAATAAGGAATCAATTTATTAAAAAAGATTACTTAATGTTAATCATATTATTTTTGATAATAGTAACTATTATTTTTAATTTTCAAAATTTTATTTAATTTTATTTTATTATTTTTAAATTTAAAAAATCAAAAATTAAAAAGTAATTATAATAAACAATGTTCTCTTAGAAAAATATTAATTTCTTTTTCTTACAATTGTATAAAGCTTGTTATAAATAATATAATATATTTGAAAATTATTAACTAACCTGGTATTATGTACTAAAGGTACGGTACTGCATGATGAAATCTGATTGGCTCAGATACCTATTATGGGGGAAGTAAAAGAGATTCCATGATGCTTTGCGCGGAATCTCCTGAGTCAAACTGAGCGCAAGTCGTACCTCTCCCTTCTCCATTCGGCGGCCGATCAGTACGGACGTGAGAGTGTTGTTAGCTCGTGTAGTGTATTTAATTACTACGTTAAAACGCGATTTATAATTGTGTTTTAAGTGTTTCATAAAAATAATAAAAATAAAATATAATAAACTATGGCCGATCAGGAGAATAAGGACTTCAGCGAAGATATTGCCGATCAAAACTTCGAGCAGAACGGCGAAGCAGAGAACGGCGGCGGGGACGCCGCAGAAAATGGCCAAGAATCGCAAGAGGAAAGGTAACCCTTTTCATCTTTAATATCGATCTTGTGATTAAATAAAACGTCGTTTTACAAAATTATCGATTTCGATTCACTTGGTACTTAGAACGCGCGGGAATATAAAGCTTCCAAACGAGAGTTGCTTTGTGCGATACGATTGTCGCGATGACAAAATGGCGGATGCGCGAGGTCCCGAAAAATTGTAATCCGTTCCCATCAATTCTAAAGCGAGCGTTCCTAGTATTGCAGTTAACTTCTTTTATATTGCTGCAGTATAAAGAAATCCTAGGTATCAATCATTTTTTCTAAAACCAACAATAAATAACAATAAAAGGAAGTGAGTCGGTCAAATTGAAAGGAATGCCGGCCGCAAGTTCAGAAAGGGCGCGCCCACGCATTGTTGTAAAGTTTATAAAGAAAAAATAAATTTTTATGCTTAATCAAGAAATTTTATATATAGATTTGATACGCTTTGCTTGGGCACGTCTTTTTTTAAATTTTTTGTCACTAATACATCGTATCACGTCCTCGTGTTTTTCACACACAACACGCATTTATGCATCAAATCAGAACATTAAATAATATATCATAAATGTAATGAGTATATAGATTATTCAGGGAGGGTAATGCGTAATGATCTTTGGTTATTTAGAATTGTCGTGATGTTTATTAGAATTATTAATAGATTATAAGAATTTTTGGTGGTAGGGCAGAGCACTTTGCCTTTCCCCTTTTTCAGCGTAACGAGATCTCAAGCTGGACGATTTGCTCATCGACGAATTTAGATGTCAATGTTGATGTACGGACAGTCTATGTAAATATTTTGTAATGTCGCATATACGTTCGTTTTTACTTTCTTCTACTATATCACAGCATTTTTAGTTCTATACCTAAGGGATTCGACTTTTTTTTTTCTTTATATCCCTACAGCTTTGGATTATCACAAACTCTTATATAGTATGGGGTATGTTTTTGCAATATGGGTAAGCTACTTTAGATTGTAACTTGTAGAACTACTTGAATTGATACTGGGAAAGAAGATGTAACCTTCAAGTTTATTAAAATATATAGTTTTTATATCTATTAAAAAATTTTATAAATGATAAAATATAAAATTATGTTATCATTATCATACATAAAACAAAATTTGGAGGTATGCTTCCTCTCACCCAAATACTAGAAGTACAAATGCGTGTTAAAGGATGTGATATATATGTATGAAGTAACAAAAAATAACTTAAAACTGGCATTTCCTTGTTTATTATATCAGTCTATTATACAGTAAAAAAAGAAAATCAAAAGTAAATATTGCATGTTCTTTATTGCAAAATTATAATAAGGTAACTATATACATATATGAATAATAAGTATTTTAACTTTATAAGTGCTGTTGTTGCGAGGTATACATTTATCTGTTTAAAATTTTGTAATTTTGTGTAAACTCCTTATTTCTGCTCTCCTTCCTAGTTAATTCTATTCTAGTTTTGTAAATGATAAAAAGAAGTTATTTCATCAATGATAAAAATTTCTACACATTACGCAAATAATAATTGTAATATTTTTATAGAGCATAAACTTTGAAATGCATTTTTGGCCAGCTGAGTCTTCCTCATTGATTCATTGCAGCAGAATTCTGGTTAGTCAATTCTTCATGATTGACAATATGTACGCTTACCTGGGATCTGTGAACTGAACCGTGAAGCCTTATGATTGACTTCTGAGTCTGAATTATTGTGAGAAGTCTACTTCAAGTTCAAGTCCGTCATGTTTCGTCACAACACAAGCACTGGAAGTCGAGTCAATTACGTCAGATCAATAAGTCTCGCACAGACACACACTTGCCTGCTGGGTCACGCGTAGAGTAATTTCTGATCAGATGTCAATGCTGTTTGGGCGTGATCAAAGCACAGAGTCACTAGGGCCAATGCGAAAAACTCCTATAGGTCGGAATGCCATTAACCCAGTTTATGTGGCTTGATCTGCAGGTGGCAAACGACCCAGTGCGATTATGGCGGGCGGCTCGCAACCGGCTAACCGTGACCCGACCAACAACTGATTACCGGCGAGTGACTGGTGCCTACGGTATTTATCACCAGCCCTAGATGATATATGAAAAGATCAATCTAAGTACAGACAACTATCATCACACTGCCAGAAAAGTGAAAAATTGCAGCTTATTATATTTGTGTATGAAAAGGCTGAAAAGCATATCAGGACTTGAAATATAATATTTTGCTGATGAATAAACAAAAAGAGAGAAATACTATACATATATAAATATACTATAAATAAACAAAATATTATGTGCATATAGATATTTAAAAAATATCAAGAAGTGACCATCATTAACTTGTAATATGGAAACAATTTTTTTAGCTTTTTAATAGAGTTGCAGTCTATCTACCATATGTCAATTCTTTGGGCCAATCAGCAGTCAGAGTTCAACTTGGAAAAGATAAATTTTATTTCCTTTAGGAGCAGCTGTATGTCAACTGGAGTTATAACTATTGTTCGGGTTCACATGAACATCGTGAAAAGTACTTTGCTCTCTCAATGCGTTAATTTTTACATATCTACTTTTTTCCAAGTTTTTTCCTTTAATTTTTGTTGATAAATATATTTATCTGAAGTTCAAATCAAGGTCTATGTGGTGTGCAAAGCAGTCTTCTCATGGTTGTTTCTCATAATCCTGTTTTTTTTATTAAGGACAAACATAATTTTCATATAATAAGATTATATCAGTGAGTTCATTTATTCTAGGTAATTTTATGTCCTTATTAATATACATAACTATCAAATTAAGATAATTTTATTCTCGCAAAATTATTTATTCTTCCAAATTTTAAAGTAGACATTAATGTAGGTCACTTAATTGATTATAGATTAAATTTACATAATTTATATATACATGAGTATATATTATATATTTATATACATAAGAAGCATTTAATAAATTACGTACATTACCTATTGAAAAAATTCCTTACCAAAATGTCTTTTAAAAGTTTATCCAGCCCTTTTTCCAAATAATATATTATTGATCTATTGCATCTCTTATATATTGTCAATATTAAATTTTAACTTATATTCTAATTTTTCCAGGGGTCAAGTCAAACTCCTTTTTTCAAATATAAATGGAAATAATTTGTAACAAAATTTAAATTTTTGCTTCAAACTTAGTCCTTAAAATATTTGTATAAATTTCAAAGATCATTATAATAAAATATATTACATTGCTTTGCAGGTCAACCGGGGGTAATCAGGATTCTTTAAATGATAGGTACATTTTTTTTTATTATTATTATTATTATTTAGTTTTTTATATTTATATATAATAATAAATATTTGAATTCAAAAAGCATGCTTTTTAAATTCTAATAATTTTATGATTAGAAGAATATTCTGTTTTAATTAAAATTAAAAATTAAAATATAAATATCATTTAAAAGTTATTTATAAATGTATAGTTATATAGTATAATTTTTATTAAGTTTTTCTAATATGTATTTGTGGAACATCTTTAGAGGGTTAATTATAAAAAATCAAAAAAATTTTGATATACAAAAATGATTAAGACTTATTTATTAAGTTATAAGCAATTGAAGTTTATTCTAAATACAATATGAAGTAAGATCTTGTATGATTGTCTTCATTACAGCATCAAATTATTTCCATCTTATTTCATCTAATGAGAACTTATAATTTAATAAATGATAATTAATTTTATATTTCTTTTAGTCTTTAAATTCTTTAAAAGATGTTCAACAATATATAATACTTTATATAAAAAAAATTCTCTCACAATTAATTTAAGTCAAATATCATAACATTTTTATTTTTTATAGGAAATTATTTGTGGGTGGATTAAGCTGGGAAACTACAGACAGTGAGTATTTTTTATTTATTTATTTTAAAAATTATATTATTATTATTGTATAATATTATTTATAAATTATGATGTTATTTTACTTAGGAC
Source organism: Apis dorsata (assembly GCF_000469605.1). NCBI lineage: Eukaryota > Metazoa > Arthropoda > Insecta > Hymenoptera > Apidae > Apis > Apis dorsata. The sequence continues at coordinate 79,564 of NW_006263645.1, read as the reverse complement.
ACCTTCAGATGATATCAATCATATGAGATCAAACTTAATACTGAGTTTTCATAAAAATTAAACGGTGTAAATAATTAATAAATTTAATTACTAAAATTTTAAATAAGCATGTTAATTTTCAGAGGAATTAAGGGATCACTTTGGTACATATGGTGATATTGAAAGCATTAATGTCAAAACAGATCCTAATACAGGACGATCGCGGGGATTCGCTTTTATTGTTTTTGCGAAAGCTGAATCGTTAGATAAGGTAAAATTATGAAATAATAAGTTGTATAAAAACAATATTTGATTAATATGATGATAATTATGACCAGTTCTGCTACTGAAATCATTTGAAGATATTCCAATTTCTGAAAAAAAATTATTCGGAGATTCTTAAGATTGTAAAAAAAAATAAATTTTTATAAAAATCATTTATATTTTAGATTATGGCAGCTGGTGACCATGTAATTAATAATAAGAAAGTCGATCCTAAGAAAGCAAAGGCTAGACATGGTAAAATTTTTGTTGGTGGTCTTTCGACGGAATTGTCGGATGATGATATCAAAAATTTCTTTTCTCAATTTGGAACAGTAAATATTTTAATTTTTTCTATTATAAAAATTATTCATTTATCCTTTAGAATAAATAGAATAATGAAATTAAATATTTGTTGTAGATTGTCGAAGTGGAAATGCCATTTGACAAGACAAAGAACCAAAGGAAAGGATTTTGCTTCATTACTTTTGAATCTGAACAAGTAGTAAATGAATTATTGAAAACACCTAAGCAGACAATCAATGGTAAAGAAGTACGTGTAACATCGATAAATGAATTAATTGATTCTAAAAAAACCTACATAGAAAAAAATATTAATATGTTCGGATAAATTGAATAGGTTGATGTGAAAAAAGCAACACCAAAACCAGATGGCATGGGAGGTATGCGTGGCGGTGCTGGTGGTCGAGGCGGCCGTGGCGGAAGA
>NW_006263645.1:67159-78403 GCF_000469605.1 Apis dorsata | reverse complement strand
AGAGGACGTGGTTTTGGTGGTCAAGGTGGTTGGGGCCAAGGTGGATACGGAGGAGGTTATGGCGGCGGTTACGGACAAGGCGGTTATGGCGGTGGCTATGATGGATACGGAGGAGGCTACGATTATTACGGCGGTGGGTACGGCGGCTATGGTGGTTACGACTACAGTGGATACGGTAATTTTATTGATTATTATTAAAAGAACTTACACGCGCTTATCGCTGTGTAGGATTATATTGAATTTAATTTCACTTTTTTCTAATAATCAGTAGCAGATGATTTTTTGCTGCTACCGTCCCAATGTATTTGGCAAACAACATAACATTATAATTATTACAAGTATTATATTTTATTTATTATTTATTTTATTTTTTATACATTTCATTAATTTTCTAGTATCTTAAATAATATAGATTTCTATTAATATTTAAAATCATTAAAACTTTTAAAATTTAATATTAATCTGATGAATTATACATATAATAATTTTTTTATTATACACAAACCTAAATTTTATATAAAATAACTTTAAAATAAATTAAAATTCTTATTATTAACTATAATTTAATATAATATATTGAATATATATAATATAATATATTATTTTTTTATTAAAATACAATATAACTTATATATTATTATTATTNTAATATTATATAAATTAGTATAAATTATATTAAATGATATAAAATTAATGTGATACGATTAATACTGCAAATTGAGCGCTGGTTTGCAGATAAATCAGCGGAATCTTTATTTTTAATATTATTTATATTATTAAATTTTAAGTATTANTGAAAAATTAATTATAAATATAATTAAATAAATATAAATTATATAATTTAATATAAAATTAAGAGAGTAAACCAGCAGCTCAGATATACTAGGAATTACATTCGGATTATGTTCTTTTGTTTTGAAATATATTTTATATTTTTATATTATAAAAATAATGTATAGTATATATTGTATAATATTTAAAAAAATAACATAATCCGAAAGATAAACCTCTACTTCCAGAGGGTTGGCTGTTTTTGAGCTGTGATCAAATAATTTATTAATTCTAACAAATTTCCTAAGTTAAATTTTTTAATACCTTATTAATATTTAATTTATATATACATATATATACACACATACATATGAACGACATTAAATTCAGGAAAGCAGGATATCATATAATATGTAACAGTGAATGTGTGAAGATAAATAAGATTATAATTCTTTAACATTCTTTAAAAATTTAATTTCTTTGTATATATTTAATTAATATAATATGCAGAACTAGAAAGAAAATCAGTAAAAAAAAATGCAAATCTTGATTGTTTTCATTAAATACATTCATAAAATAAAAATAAACATAGATAATTTAAATAATATTAATTAAAAATGTCATTTACATATATATAAGTAATACATATAAAGAAGAAAATAATGCTGTCCTATTAATTTTCTTTCCAGTTCTGCATCTTATAATCATTTTTTTAAGTTATTTCTTTAATTCTTAATATTTATTAAGAATTATTACAATACAAAAATTATAAATCATTTTATTAATAAAATATTACACAAAAAGTATTGATTTCATATGTTCATTGATTAATATCAATGAATTCATGAAATAAATTCTTTTACTATATTTACTATCATAACTCTTAAGTTCTGTAGACTTGCTAACTTCAACACATATAGTCACTGTAACATAGTTATATGTGAACTTTAAATGTGTGGAGAACATAAAAGCAAAACTTATACAGGACAATGTCGTATGATATGGTATATTAAACCTCCAATCCTTGCTTTCAAGTCCTGCCACGTAATCCTAATGTGCATGCTTTCACATATTTCACATAACCACTTCATTCATAAAACTAACACACTCTTTAAACGATAATAATTATCAATACTTGCAATAATTGTGTTTGATTTTTTTTAAATTGTGTTTTATTGTTTTTAGTATGATTCTTTTTTCATAAGAGAAAACAAAAAAAATGAAAAAATAATTTACATTATCATTTATAAAATTATTTTCTGTTACATATATTAAATAAAAATAAATCTTTAAAAACACAATAGCAAGTCCACGATAAACTTACATATATATCTATTTGCGTGTTCGACCCTGCACACACTTTTTTCCTGGGACTGTGGCAAATAATTATAAATTATTACACTAAACTTTTTCGTCATAAGAAGTTTAAGTGCATGCCACTTCATGTTAACGGTATAATAAAATCATAGTATTTTTCGATACATAAGTTTATGAACAGCCTCTGCACTAGTATTACATATTAAATGTGCAAACAATAAACCCTTTGGAAGATAAGATTATTTCTTAATATTGTTGAATATTGTTGAATATTGTTTTAAATTCATATAATATATAGATTTAATATAATTTGAACTATATATTTTTATAAGAAGAAATATTTAATACTAAAGTTTAAATTTAATAATTTTTTTTTTATATAATTGTATTTAACACATATTATGTATTAAATATATTGTACACCGGCGATCATTATTATTGTTATCATAGATATATTATTCTATAAAAGCACAATTGCCGGTTTATACTGACCCCATTTGTCTCTTATACCGTGTGTTCCATGAAACGCAGACGGCTATGGCTATGGCGGTGGTAGTTACGATGGTGGCTACAGTGGTGGGCGCGGTGGTGCACGCGGTAAAGGTACGCATTAGCGTTCCTTCTCTATTTTGTATTCCCGAACGTGTCCTCTACTTTATTAGCAAAAATCCAATTTCTAAATTCACATTCATTCATCAAATATTTTTCATCAATCATACTACTTTGCATCTTATTTTTGTTTATGTTCTTCCTTCATCATTTCCCTTTATTTTCTTTCTTAAGTATGTGTGTACATGTACGTGTGAGCATATGAAATTTTTATATTTATAATTACGATACTAATAAGAATAAATTTTCAGCAGTTATGGATATATATTATTAAGTGTATCTGTATACAAATACTTTATTTTTATCATTTTTAATAACATTTTTATTTTATTTTTTTCTTACTATATTATTTATGAATTAATATCTATTTATTTTAATTTCTTTAACCACTTTTCAGAAATTTGTATGTAATTGAAATATTTTATATAATTTGATATTTTTTTTATACATACAAATATTTTTTAATATATTCTTAATAGTATCATAATTATCTAACAATTTTAATAATAAATTTGTAAGCACAAAAAATATTTATTAATTTAAATAAAAAATGCATATAAATTCATAATTTATATTCACAAATGAAACTAAAAAAAAAAATAATACAATTATAGAAAAAAAATTAGTTTAAGCTATAATATATTAATTTATACATTATTCATAATTTATTTGAATTAATTTAAATCTTTATGCTTAATTTAAATGCTAATATTTTATTTTAAATAAATAAATATATTTTTCACACATCTCTTCAATATATAATCAAATATTTAATTGTTATAATATCACTAATGATATAGAAATATAAATTAAAAAGTTTCATTATTTAAAATTTTTCATTTTTAAGATTTAAAATTAATATACTATACTATTATATTTCTTTTTGTATATGAATATATCTTTTTGTATATTTTTTTGTGTATATGAAATGTGTATTTTTAGATGTTTTTCTAAAAAAAATATATATATAGGATTATATTATTTGATTATATATTTTGTGCATACAACACAACATAATTAAAATTAAAATTAATGATTAATTAAAAATTATTTTTCATGCTGATACTAAACTCATTTCATCTTTTTCATTTTTCACATCCTTAACCTTAAACATTTCTGGTTATTCAAAGCAATTTAAATTATAATATTAATGATATATTAAATTATGTTTTGATAATAGTATATAAGAATTATTAATATAAGTTTAAAATAAAGTCTTAGCAAAATAATTGTAAATTATTTAAGTAAGTTGAAATTTTTTAAGTATACAGTGTAGCAATATGAAGATTTCAGTATTTCAGCATATGCAGATCCCAGAAATGTGTAAGGAGAAAAGGAGAGTATGAATCAGAACGCAGCCTTGCAGCTTACTACCTTAGCCTGTAGCCTCTATGTAGATTCTTCGTAGTTTTATATCCATTACGTTAGTCTGTATATCTATATATATTATTTCGTACTTTATTCTGTTATTAATAGAAGTGTGCGTGCGGTAATTTCTACAAATAAATCGTTTTGTAGTTAATCTTTTCTAATTTCTCCAAAAAAAAAAGAAAAGAAAAAAACTACGGGAAGAAGAAAGCGGAGAGATATATCCAAGTTGCTGGACTAACGTACATCGTGGATATTGTTTCAGGAGGCTCAGGCTACGGCGGAAAGCAGAGGGGAGGTGGTCGTCAGAACCAAAGGCACCAACCCTATTAATGGAAATCATTCATTGCGACCGCAATGCAATTCGCATTGTAACCGCTGGTGAGTCATCATAGCTTCCTGACATCTATAAATTCAACAACCTTTCTTTTCCTTTTCCAGTGTCATTTATGTTGAGCATTATCAATGATTTCATGTGGTTCCATAATAAAGATATTTGTAATAATATAAATATTATATATAAATAATATAATAAACATTTAAATATTTATTCTTCTTTTCAGGTTTCCTATCTCATCACTCGTTAAATCATCATTCCATTAAACCACGTCACTTTCAGCAAGATTTTCAACAACGCAGACTACTGCCGCAAAATAAAATGAATCATCAGGAGTCACGACAAAAACTGTAATAGCTTCATATTTTGCGTCTAGCAATACATCTGTATTATGGAGACAACAAAAGCAAACATATATACATATATATATTATATATATATAGGTACACAATGCTTTCTTCCATCTCTCGTTTACCCTTTTGTACAAAGTGAAAAATACTTCATATTTCACATTGGTCTCTTTCCTCATTTCATCTTATTTATCACTAATTTTTTACTGTTAGTACGTTACGTTGTTCAACGTAAGGCAATTTTGTAACATAGTACGTTTGAAAGATATTAACATTATATGCTGACATAAATATAAATACAGCATAATGATTATTTCAAATGTATGGATGATTACATCGATGATATGCCTTACGATGACATATTGTAACGTAATATTTTTGTGCAAATGGGAAAGCAAAAGATGATAGGAAATAATTTAAATACAGATATATTAGGAACAATCAAGTTTCTCATTCATCGCTTGGGACTATTAAAAGATAACCTGTCCCTATTTTTAACATTAAGATTATTTTAATTTGTCTATAAACTAAACTTAATAAGAGGAGATCCACTATAGAAGAGTAAGCAGGCAATGTACTTTTTACACGGCTACGATAAGACAAAAATGAAAAGTACCGAGTTGTTTATAATGATTGTGTGAGGTATGAAATAAGAGGTAAAAAGATTATTGCTTCCTTATTGATAAGAAGAATAGGATAAAATAAATTCATTTTGTGTACATAATATATACCGCGTATGTTTGTATTTGTGTTAACCGATCCTAATAATTTAATTTTTGGAAAATGATATGTACACAATATTTCATTAAAATATAGTGATAAACATCTATACATTAGATTTAAATAAGACTGACACGAGGATTTAGTGAATTTGTATTACAAACAATATTTTGCTGATTCTACCACAGTACATGCATCGAGCTAGGTATTCTTTCAGTTTTTATTCTACACTCAAGAACAACACATGTACATTATATTTATATATCGATAGTTTCATTCTAGGCAAAGAACATCGTAATAAGATTTTTAAACTAAAAGAAAATATTGTATTTTTCTCAAATTCAACACTGTTCTATGTCACAAAAGTATTACATTAAAAAAATTAGACAAAAAATAATATTGCCTTTTTTTAATTTCACAGTTTAAAATGAAATGTACAAAATGCATTCTCAATAATATTAAATATTTTCATTGAATAGTATTGTATAAATTTTTATTGTCTAATTAAATTGTAGAAAATAAGATATATTTCAATTAAATTTTCTATTAATTAAGAAAGTATATTTCAATTTATTAAGTTTTATAATTTTTTATATGATTCATTAAACGATATTTTTTGCTTACTAATTTCTATTTAAAAAATATAAAGAATTTCTATCTTGATGTGTATATAAAATGGGGAATTTGATATTTTTACTTATCTTGTATTACAAAATATTTTGATCATTAAAGAATTTTTTAACAGCTTTAATTACAGAATAAAATTTTACAAAATTCAATTGTATGAAAACATATACAAAATAATATTAAAATAAACTATGAAATTTATTTTTAGGAGAATAATATATAAAAAATCAATTTTAAAATATTTGTTTTCCCCGCGTAGAAAAGAAATGTTTAAGATAATTTTCATAACATACAATTTAAGTTTGTTTCACTTATTTGTAAAAATTCTTTGGTATGTAAATTTTATGAGTTTTTCATTTGTGTACTTTATATAATTAAATGTATTATGTATTCTAATACTTTGTTTTATTATAATTAAACCTTAAAAATCAATAATTTTTAATGTTTAAATGTTTTAATATGTAATTAAATAAAATTATTGAAAACATTTTTTCATTATGAATTATTATAAGTATTATAAATTTTTATTCTTATAAAATATTGTATATAAAAAATTAAAAATATTGTTTGTGGAATCTAATTTTGTTTATTTGTTTAAATATCTTTATTAATTTTTATTTTATTGTTTAAAATTGTTCGTTAAAATTTACAATTATAATGATTTATTTTAAATTAAAGATTTTATTATTCAGATCACTAGGTTTATTTAATGTTATTAATTATTATTTATTAATAATAGTTTGAAATAGTATCAATAGATAATAAAATTATTTCTGAAAAAAAATATAAATAAATAATGACTTTTATAAGATAATATTTAAATTACTTTTACTTATTTTTAATAAATATTATTTATTAATATACAATCACGTATAAAAATAAATATAAAAACATTTCACAAAAATAATAAAAATAAATATTTTTATAATTTGTTCAGGTTATAGTTTTAAGTATTTTTTTAAATATTTCCTTCGAATTAAAGGTGTAATAAAATAAAAATGATTTTCTAAAAAATATATTACTTTTATTTTTAATTATATATAAATAATTATATTATATTTAACAATCATATTTTAATCTTAAACAAAAACTAGAAAGATAAAAGTCATATATATATGATGTATATATGTATATATAATCAAAGTAAATAAAAGATAAAAAATAAAATATAGATTATGCTATTAATATAATCATTTTAAAGTTTCAATTGTTTTATATATAAAATAAAATAAATATAATTTAACGGAAAACAATTTATATATTAGTATATAAATATATATTATAAGATATTAAGTTGATTTTAAAGTGATTTATTTAATAAACTATCCAATAATGCATCATTTACAATAGAATGAAACATGTATTGGATCAGTATATATGTGTCTAGTCCAATAGAATTTTTCTATTTAAGCTATCTTATAATTGGTTGATTTTTCATATGAAAAATGAAATAACCAATCAGCGATTTAGTAAGTGCAAGGAAGTGCCCTTCTGGAATTTATTCGATTGATGATGTAGTTCCTGTAAAATCCGCATAGCTTGGCTAAGAAGTCAGCTTCTGTAAGAGAGTCGTTTATCTCTATACGACCGGTGCTTCTGTGCAGGTTCCGCTGCATGTGCTGACATCAAGGTGCTTGGAGGACTCATACATTGTACTGTTTTTATAATTAACATTATTGTGGACTGTTGTTATTCGTGAAAACTTTCTGTTTTCGTCGAAGCATCTCGTTTTGCCGGGAAAAGCAGTGAGTTGTGTCGCGCATAAGTGATTCCATCGGGTGAGTGTATAACGCCATAAAATCGGCTTTGCCGATGTTCTTTGATTCGACTCATAGGGAAGACTTGAGACCGTACCAGGAAGGCAAGCATGATATGAGACTGTGAAGAGTGCTGCCCATTGTTAACGAATTAACTAAATTTGTAGTTCGTAAATTATTTTTAAAATTATTGAAAGTTTTGATGCTTGTGATAAATGATATTTGTTGAAATATTTTATTAAAATTTTACGCTGAGAAGTTTAGCGTTACTATTTCTCAGATCAAGAAAAATCGCCATGCTTGCTCATGCAACCGGGCGGCCCCTTTGCCCTCGACCTCGCACTTCGCACAGCACACGAGTTGAAAGATGATCTACAGATTTTTGTTTTCAAGTAACTGCTTTGCAAGAGAGATTCTCGTAATTTTTATATTTACGCAAGCACATGTTTTTATAATCGTACATGTTTTTGATTATAATTTAATGCAGAAATTACCGAAATTATAAAACATTTTATTATATACATTTTTAATATAAATTTATGTTCTAACATTATTGTCTTTATTTCTCATATAAAAAATTATATATAACAGCATGAATTGCTCTAATTTAAAATATTACATAGTTTTTATAATGAAATTGTATCAAAACAATTTAATAAAATTAATTTTAAGCACATTATTCTCATGTGATATCCATAGATAGCCACTTTGATTAATGTGCATATTTTTAATTTTTATCTGATTATATATATTTGTTTTTTATAATCAGTTTTTATGTTTATTTTGTATTTATATATATGAATATTTTTTATATAATAAATAAATAAAAAATATATAATAAATTACTTAACATATAATTTTTAAATACATCTTATATTTCTATATTATATACATATACATATATATATATACACATATATATGTTAATATATGTATACATATATATATTTAATTTAAATTATTTGTTTTGAATTCAATTTATATATATGATTTAAATGTTTACTATTAGTTTTAAATAAAATTAAAATATTTATATATTTTATATATTATATGACAAAAATGTATATTTGTATAAACAATATAATACATTATGAGTATTTTTTTTCTGTTACAGAAATCTAAACTTTTAATTCTCACGATTATTATATACTATTGCTGTTTAAGCAAAGTACTATTTTAGAAGTTAGAAATAAGAAAATGGTCATGGAGGCATCCCCTTCTCCACAAAATGTCGGTCGTGAATTTGTCCGACAATATTATACTTTACTTAATCAAGCTCCTGCGCATCTCCATAGGTAATTTAATAATTTTTATAAAAAAAATTATATCTTTATTTCATATTACTAAAAAAATTATAATTTTAGATTCTATAATCAACACTCTTCTTTTGTACATGGAGGATTAGATTCAAATAGAGAATCTACTCCTGCAATTGGCCAAAAGCAAATACATCAAAAAATTCAACAATTAAACTTTCGAGATTGTCATGCTAAAATAAGTCAAGTTGATTCACAATTAACTCTTGAAAATGGTGTTGTTGTACAAGTAAGATATGATAATTTTAATGATTATAAGAAATTTAATTATTTTATACTTTTTTATTATCTTTATTTGTCTTTTATTTATCTTTATTATTGTATTCATTTAAAATATTAATTTATAATTAATATTTAAAAATTGAGAAAAATTTTTAATAAATTTATTATTAATAATTAAATTATTTATAAATTAATAAATTATTTATAGGTATCTGGAGAATTATCCAATGCTGGACAACCAATGCGCCGTTTTACACAAACATTTGTTTTGGCTATACAAGCACCAAAAACATATTATGTACATAATGATATATTTCGTTATCAAGATTTGATCTTTCCTGATGAAGAGGAAACGGATGTAGGTGTTGTAGAAGGAGGTGTAGGTGAATCTGGAGAGAGGGAAGGAGAAGAAGGAGGTCGTTCTGAACCGGAAGAAGATGAACATCAAAATCGAGGGCAACAACTTTCAGCACCAGCTGCATCTACTGAGCCTCAAGCTCAGCCACCGCTTATCCCTGCACAACAACCTGTACTACAACAGCAACAACAAATATATTATCCACCACCGCAACAAACTCATGTTAGTTTAATATTAAATTAGTTTAGTATTAGTAGTTAATTAGTAGTTAATTAGTAGTTAATTAGTTTAGTATTTAGTATTAGTTTAGTGATTAAATCATTTAAATCATTCAATTCAATTCAATCACTATATAGATTTAATATTTTAGGTACATCCCGTAATGCAACAAGTACTAAATGGATCGGTTCATGAAGAAACACCATTGATCAATCAACAACCACCACCTGCACAGCAGCAACAACAGCAGCAACAACAACAACCACCTCCACCACCTGCTCAACAACATCAGTATATAACTGAAACTACATCACAAACACAATTTGTACAAGAAACAGAATTGGATTCCACTACTGAGCAGCAACAACAAACGGAAAATGAACCACAAGTACAATCAAATGAAACTCGAGAACAACCTGAAACTGAAACATTTACTACATCTGTACAAGAATCTGAACCAGAACATCAAGTGGCAAATACAAATGTAACTAGTAGTGGGCCGAAAACATATGCTAATCTTGTTAAATCATTCCCCAGTACTACCGGAGCTACCAGCCCTCAAGCCCCCAAATTATCTATGTCACCGGTATATATTTTAATTATGATAGTTATTTTTAACAACTAATGTCATTTATTTTGATATTATATATATAAATTAGATATTTATAACAAAATATAAATATAAAATGCATTATAACATTTGTTCTCAGCCTCCATTGACAAACTTACGTTTAGACGATAGATCACCATTACATCCGACTAATAGTGGACCTACACTTTCTACATCAACTAGCGTTTCCACGCCTCAACAACAAACTCATAGAGTTGGCAATCAACAACCACAACAACAGCAACATCAGCAACAACGAGCTCCAAGAGGAGGGGCAGTGCAACGAGGTAAAGACATTTATTAAAAACATAAATAAATATTATTTTTTTATATTACATTTTTTTTTTTTTTACATTACATACTTTATATTACATTCGTAATAATATTCATAATATTATTAACAATTAATAATATTCATATTATAAATAATAAATTCTTTAGATGGCGATCGTCGGGGAACAAGACAAAGTCAATATAGTGATGCTCATCAACTCTTTCTTGGAAACTTACCGCACAATGCATCAGAAGATGATTTACGTCAAGTGTTTGAATCTTATGGTAGAGTAGTAGAGTTGCGTATACACAGTAAATCAAATGATAGGTGCAAAGGTCCACAAGGAAATAATACAGGAAAAGTGCCTAACTATGGATTTATCACTTTCG
>NW_006263645.1:63566-66841 GCF_000469605.1 Apis dorsata | reverse complement strand
TTTTTTTTTTTTTTTTTTTGTATAAAATATTTCTTTTAATCAATTAAAAAATTCATTATATATATTTTTAATTTTAGCCAATTTATTATCCTGCTGAGAATGGACAAAAATTAAATGTTGAAGAAAAAAAAGTTAAGCCTAGAACAATGGAGGGCAGCGGTGGTCGATTGAATTCGAATGATGGTAGTATGAGAGCAATGGGCGGTCAACAACAACAGCAACAACAACGTGGTCCGGGTATGTAATAAAAATTTACATGATAAATTGAAATGGTTATTTAACATTTAATGTTAAGTAAAATTGTAATATAAAATATAAAATGTAAATATTTAATATATAATATAAAATATAAAATATATAATATAAAATAACAAATTAAATGATTTATAATTGTATTATAAATTATTATAAAATTATTTTAAGCTTTAATTATATTTTTTTCTTTTATAGGTGGACCTGGAGGAATGATGAGAGGTGGTCAACATGGTACAAGAGGTGGACGTGGAGGATTTTCACGAGGGGGTGATGGTGGAAGGGGAGGTGGTGGAATGCGGCAATCTGGTAATCCAAGCAATTTAAGTTACCAAAATCGCCGCTAATATTTCAAGCAACGTTAAAGGCACACCCCAGTTTCTTTTTTCTTCGGTCATCGATATATAATTATCATCCTCATTTTTAAACTCAAAATCCAGGACTATTTCGTATGCAACATAACGTGATTAAAGGCGCTATCCTTTTACGCTTAAACATCGCTTGCATCGTTCGTCAAGCAACAACTATAAATGACGCAGCTCAAATTGTATGGAATACGAACTCGAATAGGATTATCGCATTTATGCTAAGTTCGTCGTGTTTGTGGATAAGGAATAATGATTTAATAAAATAATTCATTGAACATTCAACTTAATTGGTTGGATATTTGATGAAGTAATTACGAGTTCGTCCTTCATACATCGACGTCAGACAATTTACAAGACTTTACGATGAAAACAAAACTGCATCCATTTGCATATGTACGTATAACAGAGCGACGTGTGATATCCTGTTTTGAGATATGGGTGTGTTTTTGTCTCCTAATATGTAGCCCACGTTTCTTAAAAGCCAATATTCAAAAAAAACAAAATTGTTGCCAATTTTTGTGATAGAATGCAAAAGAAAACTTGAACTAAGAAAACGTTATCGAAACATATGTGGCATATAAAAACAAGATATAGTGATAGAAATATACATCATATATACATACACATATAATATATGTCGAACTAGGGGATTTGGTAACATATTTTTTGTTTTCTATTGGATAAATATTATGAAAGTCATACGTCGCTCTTTTAGTTTTCTTCGTTTGCCAATCGTATTCAGGAGACATAAGCGGTGCGAATTCCGCTCTCGTATAAGTAAGTCACGAGCCAAATTAAACGAAATTAAAACGAGAGGATACGAATCGTTTTAACTATGAAATATCGTACATTTCATATGCTCTCGAGTTAATTCATTGACTGCCGATAAAACGTTCCACCTACATGTAGAAAGTCGGCAATAATGTTTATAGGTGGTAGTTGGTCGGTGTTGGTTAACGAGTAGAGAACTGCGGCTGTTCTGTGGTCGCATACAAAAAGACACAGTCGATTTTTTCACAAAACATGGCCAACTATCAATCGACCGGTATCGATTGATAGTGGGGCAGTATCCTTAGACTGCAGCTGGTCTCGCCGTTTCCTAATTCATCCGCGTGTCGCTTATGCTCTATTTTGTTCCAATCTGCTAATTTTTGTTCGATTTTTTTTTTTTTTTTTCTATTCCATATGTATCTTTGCATATTAAGCTCTTGCTTTTTCTTCTTATGTTAATCATCATCTCTTTCTTATTTACTCTACTCTTTTTGTCAATCTTTTGTTTCTTTTTTCCTTTTTTTTTTTTTTTTTTTTTTTTTTTTTTTTTTTTTTTTTTTTTCTTTTTCTTTCTTTCTTTTAGATCATAAAGAAGGGCAATGCTATTTCAAAATTAAACTTGAATAGTTCAATATAATTTATTGAGAATTCTATAATTTCCAACAGTCTTTAGTCTCTAGTGATCGCAGAACTCGCAGTGCGCTGCTAAAATAGAGAGACCTAGTACCGTTATAACAACACAGAATATCTTGACTTAATACAAAATGTCGTAATTACAGAAAATTATTGGGAAATTAACGTTGTATAATATTGAACAAAAAATTTGCCCGCTTACTAACATAGCTAGTATTATTCTTGTAATGATTATACATACGTAAATAGCAATTTTTCAAAGTTCGATCAAAAGTGATAAATATTCGTATAAAAATATTATAAACTCCTTTCATCAGGCTCTTTTCTTCGATATTATACTTCCATATCAATAATGAGATCGAAATACGTATAAATATTTTTTTCGAAAGAATTGTGTTAGTTTTCTGGCACTAAGATACACTTTTAAATGTTTCTCAATCTATATATATTTGTCGTATGAATGAATAGTTTTATTCGCATGAAGTAATAACAGCAATTTAGTGAAATTAGATTGTCGATTTAACTTATCTTTTATATACAAAAAATAAATTCAGCACGTGCACTTATTCTATATCACCGAATGGAATTGAGAAATATTTTAATTCTTGTAAGTACTCTAATATGTAGATAGTATTTTCCTATCTGTATTTTCGACATGTGTCCGTATAAAGGTGCTAGGGCAGATGAAACAAAGGAGAGAAAGAGAACGAAAGGGGATGTGTGTGGATGTAAGAGAGAAAGAGAGAACGAGAGAAAGAATTATGTGTTTATCAAAAAAAAAAAAAAAAAAAAAAAAAAAAAAAAAAAAAAAAAAAAAAAGAATCATTAGAAATATTTTCGAATTTCTAGAAACAGTTTGTAAGATGGGTCCTGCGATTATTAGAGACAGGGCGATATATTTTTTCTGGCCTATTTGTCATGTTCTTCCTTTTTCTTTTATTTTTGTTAACCAAAAATATCGTTTTTTTTCTCTCTAAATTCTCATCGCATTATAAGTCATCGAATAATCAGGATAAGATTTTTAAACCAACATTGCAACAATGTAGAAGAATCGTGAGTGCAAAGTAAAAAGTAATACAAAATACTACCAACATCGTGATAACAGTGGTAGCGCATATAGTAATTTATGTGCCATCTCGTACATGTACACCTCGCCCTAACCCAAGTGCACAGATGAAAATACAGATTAAAAATGGACAAAAATTAACTGTTTTTAATAGTGCTGAAAATACAGAGGTGATAACAATATGT
>NW_006263645.1:61617-63363 GCF_000469605.1 Apis dorsata | reverse complement strand
AAAAAAAAAAAAAAAAAAAAAAAAAAACTACAAAGTGCACGGCGACTAAAATGCTACGATATTAAGGCTGAGAACATGTGAAAAGTAATTATTTACGTTTCTTATTAATCCATTAAATTGTTACGTAGTCTACATTAAACATCCGCAATAGTTTGTAATCGAATGCGTTACAAGTGCTATGTCCGGGATAAAGCAGAATCATTGCCGAACGACGTGTGGTCTTTGTTTTATACTTTTTAATGTAACACCTTTCTATAAAGGTATATGTAATTTTATTTAAGCAGAGTTTCACACGGTAAAACATAAGTATTTTGTGTAACAAAATTCAATGTTTCTAAAACATTGTTTTGTATTATATCGCGATAATGCTGCTTTGTCTCGGTCATGGATAAAGAGGTAATTTCGCGTAATTAGTTGGCCAAATTATTCGTCTCGTCGAATAATTAAAATATTCACGAAGTATGCTCGTAAATTAAGAATTTTCCAGCCAGTTCGTAGATGAATTTTATTAAAAATGAAAATGATTATCATAAAATAACGATTTATTTATTTCAACTTAATATTTAAAATATGGATTTAAAATATTTATATACCTTCTATCTCAATATATAATTGAAAATATAATATTTTCAATTGTACAAATAACAGTATATTCAAATTTTATATATTCAAACAATGACGATATTATCACTATGACTATAATTTTAAGCATCGAATCAGTTGCTAAGTTTTTCTTTAAATCGTAGAATAATCGTAAAAAGGGATTACGAATTTTTATGGCTAAATATTTTAACGAGCTCCTTCTCAAACTTCGACAAGTAGAACGTAGCACTTTGATCTTTCCTTTTAGTTAAATTTTCAATATGTAAATACAGTTTTTAAGTAAGTTCATTTGTACCTTTAGGTATATACGTACATATATATATAAATATATATATCAATATGCATCTCATGTATAACTGTATTAAAAACAAAGTGTTCAGAAGCCACGCATGCGCGAGATCACCTCTTTATACCTGAACGAAAGCTCTGCAAATTTTTAGTGTGAATGTTTTCATTTTAAGTGACTATTAATAATAATATTAATAATAATAAAAAAAAAAGATAAATATAATGAGCGAAGAAAGGAATATGAAGAAACACAAATAATTATAACAATATAATAATTAGAGGATGGCGAATAATAAGTTGTGAATTTTTGTAGTATACATTTTTATTTCGGTCTACCAGGCCAGTTTGTGTGTACAACCATGGTCAACGTTACTACGACAAAAAAAGAAATAATGTTAAAGGAAAATGAAAAAAAAAAAAACAAACATCAAATGTATTGTAACTTTTTGCATTTAGTATAATATACCTACCTTACTACCAATTCCTATTAGTATCTCTTTATTTATAAAAATATTTCACCATTTCTTTAAAGTTTCAATGAAATTTTTGATCTGCATACTTAAGTTAAATATTTTATGTGTGTAAGTCTAAAAATAATTATCTAATAGTGATAACGTTTAATAAATGTTATTATTTGCAATTGTTTAGAATGGTATTTTAATTTATTTAATAATAAAAAATTATTAAATAAGTTCTTAGCGTTTATTTAAAGTAAAGTATTATTTATCTCGTTAATAGTCAATTTCTGTTTATAATATTATTTTATCTTTTGTCAATAAAGTACGTAAGAAGCAAAAATTAAAAAGAAAAATATTTCTGCTTCTTTCTTTATACAAGAATATATCGGGAAAATTT
>NW_006263645.1:54456-61387 GCF_000469605.1 Apis dorsata | reverse complement strand
AAAAAAAAAAAAAAATTAAAAAAAATAAAAAAAAAGAAAAGAAAAAAATGTTCTACATTCATAAAATATAATTTTAATTCCATTATGGTGAATTATTTAATCAATTCATGTACATATAAAATATTTTATTTACAAAGAACATACATACAAATTTTGCTATATATCTTGTGATATAAGTTCTGTTATTTCAATTAAAGTTAAATTAATTTACTCTCATTCTTGAACGAATATAAATGTGATAGATCTTAATTATTATTATTCGTATTAAAATTTTTCTTTATAACAATGACCTGGTTAATCGAATATGAAATTGCGATAGTATATGATACCGAACAAAACAAAATATAAACATATGTTATTTATGAGTTAAATAAAAAAAAGCTGTTCTAATAATTACTTTTTCTAATATATGTTGAGATTAATATCGCATTAAGTTTTAACTTTTCAGATAAAATATATTACCAAATTGATATCGATTTTTTAAATAGAAGTGAGCGTATAAATAATAATAATTTAATAATATAATAATTTGATTGTATGTGTAACATTTTGAGTAGCATATTAAAGTTTTATAGAAACTAATTGAAATAACGAACAGTTTCGTATTATATGTTGCTTATAAAATATACTAATGATTTGTATTATAAAAAAAATTCGAATTATAGAAATAAATTTATGGTATAGATTTTAAGTAAATTTTTACGCATAATATGACATGACTATGTTATGTATAAGGAACTTTATTCTTTTCAAAAACAAAAAAAAAATACATATATATATATATATATATATATAATTAAATCTATATCTCGAAATTCTGACTAACTAAGTGATTGTGTGACATAATTAATAATTAATAAGAAATAAAAGCAAGCATATCGGTTGATTGACATTACGAAGAGAATTTCACTTGTATGAAAGTAAATGTATTGGAGGATATTTGTCTGTGCCATTTTATTTACTTTATTGTCATCGTGTTAAATTATCACAATTTCGATATTGTCTTACATGATTCAGCGATTCTACGATCATTTTATGATCTATAGTATAACTACTATTGAACTAACAATAAGCTTAATTTTTGTATGGAATTATGATGCATCTACCTCATACATTTTTAACTTGTAATTCATATAATATGATTTGCATGTGGGTAAGAATCGTTTCTTTTTAAATTATTTGCTTTTTTTCCATAAATTAATTATTATTTGAAATTTCATTTTACAAAAAATTAATAGAAAATGTGGATATAATTTAATATTCGATTTATGTATGATATAATTATTTATTTTCAATTATTATATGATTAATCAAATGTTTAATATTTATCATTATATTAAATAATTTGATTTCATCTTTTAAATAAATTTTCAAAAATCGATTAATAACTTATATAAATGTATGTTTTGTATTGTTGTATTAAAAATTGTTGGAACGATATAAAACAAAAAAAAAAAGCGTAGAAAAAAATAAGATAACAAGATATTCCTTCTTTTAAAATAAAATTGACTGTTTTGTATGAAATATAATCTGAGTAAAAACTCAACTTGCATTTTGAACATTGTGTATTTTTGGTAAATAAAATTATGTAAATAAATGATCAAAAACATTGTTTATCAAGTATTTATAGCTATAAGTCTATAATCTAACAACCACAAATATATAAAATATACATACACTATCTAAATTTATTTAAAATCACTCTTACAAAAATTTGTATTTTTTTCTTCCTTATACTATTGCATTCCACATAATCATATAAACATTAAATCATTATATTTTACATATTATTAAATAAATTTCAATAACATGAAATAAACGCAAGTGACGAAGACGCGTGAAAATGAAATTTAGAATCTTTCATTTGCGAATAATATATACGACAGTGTAGAATTTGACGAAACAAGAGGCAAAAGTTGAAGCCGTGTATTGCCCGTTCGAAAGATAATTCGAAAAAGAAACTTGGAGGCGCGGTTGGTTTACTTATGGGGCACTGCGTTACGTAATTTATCGCGCAGAAACTCGCTTCTAAAGCGGGCAGAGGGAAGAGAAGCGGTGCATATGGCAGAAAGATCAAACGGGGGTGTCGGAAGAAAGAAAAACGATGAGATCATCTCTGGTTGCTCGTGGAGAGTTGACCGTTTCTCCGTACGCTGTTGCGCGCAGTCAGTACCGGTCGTGCGACCGATTTGGAGGGTTCTTTTGAACAGTTCCGAAAACGGGCCGAGAAAGGAAAGAAGTGTAACGCCGGCAACAAGGGAAAGGAACGATAGGTCGAGGTACGTGAAGTATCTTTATTGCACGGGCAGGTGTGCGCACTTGGTGCGACCGCTTTACGGTTTATAGGCATATGCACCATCGTGCGCGTACCATCGCGATTACACGATTTCCGAAAATAAATATTTCGATTCGAGTGTATAATATTGAAATCGATATACGATTTCATTTTTCGAATTTTTTTGAGAAGAATGTTTAAAATATAGAAAATTTTCTTTAATATATGTGTATATATATATATATTTTTTCTACTTCTTTTTTAATATGTTTTGGATTTTTTTTTTTTCAATTTTAATCTATAGAGATTAAAGAGATTATTTTGTATTAATGCAAAAAAATGAAATTTTGCTCACATTTGAGTAAATTATGTATATCTGTTTATTTTCAATTACATCGTTTTAATTACAATTTTATTTATTATGAAATATTTATTTATTAAAAATTGGTAATTGATAAAAATTCATTAAGTTAAAGAAAATATTTAATATTGTATAAGGATGTATAAGTGTGAACATAATATAAGGATCATATGTTTTTGTAAGTATATAAAAGACTTTGGAAATTTTTTTCAGAATTTTTTTACGATTTATATTATTGATTAGATTGTTTCAAGAAATGAATTTGATAATTTTCTAGGTTATCGTAAGAATGAATGAATGTATTTATATTAAGTGTACACATGAATTACTTGAATGTTATAATTTGTTATACGAGTAACATTTCTCTTCGATATTTAGAACATAACTGATTTTCAATTAATTTTGATTATTTTTCATTAGTTTTATAAAATAATAGATTATTAACAATTATTTAATAATATTTTATGATAATCAATATATTTTATTATTTAAGAATTATTATTTTTCTTAAAATAATTTCATATATATTTTCAAACTTATTTTAAATTATCGATTTAATTTCTTAATTTTGTTATTGTTAGATAACGCTAAAGAAATGAAAATATTTTATATTCTATTTTTAGACTATACATTTAAGATAAAATTAAGTTATTCAAATAAATATAAAATTATAAATTTAATTCTACAATACAAAAAGAAAATATATAAATTCCCCATTTTATTAAAACAATTCTATTAATTTCTTTACACGGAAGACATTAATAAATATCTAATTAAAATCATCGAGGGGAGGAAGTTGCTTTGAATCTGTTTCTGTAATTAAATAAATAGGAGCACTTTAATGTGTCTATAACACGAGCGGGAATTATACTTTGTCTTGGAATATATACGCTTTATTAGTGGGCGTTTGTCACAATTTTATCTTGTCGCAAACTCCTCGGAAATTGTCCCTTTCAGAACGGAAATCAAACATCCTCTTTCTAAAAAAAAAAAAAAAAAAAAAGAAACAGATATTATCAGAATATTCGATAACGCTACGCGAATAATTTTATGCGAATATTTTTATTCATTTTCCATCGGTTTATTAAATTTATTAAGGTCATAAAAAGAAAAAAAAAAAAGACAAAAATTATAAAAGTCTTCCTCCACAAACGGAAGAACAATATTTTAAATGTCGCACAATTACGTGAAATTTAAAAGCGAAATTTACTTCGCAGATTGAATTGCAAATATGTGCTACATAGAAATCTAAGATCTCGAATTTTTGCCGTATCATGACATACGATCCAAACCAATTTCACGACGACCAACCAAAGCAAAAAAAGAAGTTTTCTCGTCATGAAATAGCCACGAGCATTGAAATATTGATTTTCAAACGAATCGCAGATAAGCTCTATTTCATATATCCTTCATCGACTTTTTTCAAAAAAAAAAAAAAAAAAAAAATAAAAAAACAGGTATCTTTTATCACAAACGAGATATACGCGTTCAGATAATAGGCGAAATAGTGTCAAGATTCAAATTATTATCATCTCATGCTCTTCTTCGTTTGTTTGTTGAACAATGTTTTCATCACGAAAATATGGAAAATGTAGAAAATAGAGTAATTGTGTAAAAGACCAAAGATATGATACTAAATGACGGACAATTATATAATTTCGTGGGCGCTGATCAAAGAAGAGATGAAAACAGGGCCGTTCGCGATTTCTGCATTCGCCTCCACTCTTCATAAACCGTATATTGCTGGTTCTTGTTGTTGCGACATACTTGCGAACTCTCGTTTTATCAAAGGTCGTTCATAACATCTCAAAAAAATCTTCTTCTTAAAACATCATTCTATTCCTTCATTGTCGTTCTAAGAAGATCGCAGCATTATTTATCGATCGATTACAGCTATCGAAATTAGAATAAAGTGGTATTTTTTTCCCTTTTTATTTTCTGTAAAAAGTGTAAATTATAATGTTTTTAGCTTTTATACAAGGCATAGATATTAACCCTAGGATTAATGTCGTTTCGTAGAAAAGACAAATAATGAACACGTTTCTTCGAGGAATTAATACCTGTGTGCGTATACGCAGAATTGTTTAGAAGAAGTTTTGTATCATTTAGAGGAAGAAGGTAACTTTATACCGTGTAATTACATTATTTTCTTTTTCTATTATATTTGCACTTAACTTCTTTAAAAGAATTTCGTGATAGATTTTGTGGTATAAGTAATAATTTAAGTTTAGTTTTGAAAAAATAGAAATATGAATTAAATCTGTCCATTTAATTAGGAGTTTCTTTCTTGAGTTTTAAACGAATAATTGTTTAGTCATATACGTAGGTAATAAATTCGTATACTTTTTATTTAATACAATGTGTAAAATCTAGGTTTACGATAAAAAGAAATAATGGATTCAAAGAAAAAGCTGACGTGTAACGGAAATTTCATGCTGCAAATATAATCAAACTGAATGAACCTTACGCATAAACTAACCGAGCTATATTTAACTCAGTAGGAAGCTAGAAAAATGTGTTTTAATTTGCTACAAATCATTGTACAAGGACTATATTTTATAGATATTTAACTACTGTATTTTATTACAATCTTTTCTTAAAGATGATTCAATGTATATATTTTTAAAAGGAATATACAATTCGATTAAAATACTATCAACTTAATAGTATCACAATATCAAGATTATTTTATTTATCCTTTACTTTCATTCTCTCGTATAATTTGGAATTAAATTAACTTACAAGAATACAATTAATCAAAAGATAATCAAGTCCTTTTAAAACTGGAAGGAAGAAAATTGAGGCGCAAATGAAGAAATTTCATAAACATAAGTGGGCGTTCATACTTAGCCGATGAGTTCAACGTCGACCTTCATTTCTCGTCATCAATTCAAAGGAAGAGACAATAACTTAAATAGGTTTTATTCGTTCCTATTTGTAGCAAGGCATATTTACAAGCGTTAGAGAAACGAAGGAACTGTATTGCGTGCAATACGCGTTCAAGTTTGTTACGAACATTTGTAAAGAATCGTGATTTCCAAGTATCTGGGTTATCGCTTCGTTGCTCCTATTAAGGTCTCAGAGATTTATCGTTGGTTACGTTGACCCAAGCTGGATTGGCCGTTCGTGCGCGTTATTATTATTGGGAATTTTCGAAATTAAGCCATCGTACATTCTAGACGAACGATCTTCAATTGAGAGCTCTGATTGTATGTACGAGTATTAGAACAATAATTCCTCCCATCACGGGCGAAGTTTATAAAACGACGAAATAACAGAAGCCAACTTATTCGATTGTTGTACTCATCACTTTGTACGAGTACATTTGAAAAAGAAAAAGAAAAAAAATAAATAAATAAAAGGAATAAGAAATATTTTGTTTCAAATGTATATTAATGTTATTTAAAATTTACATACGCACGCATATTTAAATTCGATCGATTCTTTGTCGCAGAGATCGCAATGCGGACGAAAGTGGAACTCCTCTTATTTGCGTTGCTATTAGTGGCCCTTTTGGTGGACGTCTCGGCTCAACAACAGGTAAGTTAATCGTAAAATAAATATACAACATCGCACTGTGTAGATATATGAATTATTAAAGCAGTGAATGATTACGTCACTTGATAAAAACATTTATTCAAATAATAATGCATAATAATATGTATCGGATAATTCAAGGTCCTCCATTTTTTTTTTCCTCTCTCATTCTACTCAGAATGACGGTTAAATTTTTATTCGATTCGACTTTGTCAGTTTGCCGTGTTAACGGGAAATAATAATTATTTTATTGGAATATATTGGGATGCAAATTAATCATTGTGCACGATTATAATCGATATTATTATTGATTTTTAGCGACGAAGGAAACATCGTCGTCGCACGACCACGACGGAAGCCAGTATTCAAGATGAGGTCATGAACATGCTTGAGGCTGATGAAATAGCCGAGGAGGCAGCGGAGGATGCTGAGGTCACCGTCGAAGATGGCAGAAACGAGGTTGGATCGAAGCGTCAGAGTTTGCTCCGTTTGGATCCGTGCATGGATAAACACTGTGATGCTGGACGAGTTTGCAAGGTGTGTTGATAATAAGATAACGAAATAATCTATTTGTTAAAGATGTATTTATCTTTTATTTTCTGAGAAAATCAATTGATCGAAGGATATTTTAAAAATTACTTCAAAAGTAATTCAATCATCGTACTTTCTTCCTAATATCTTCATAATTTGTTTGAGAATTTCTGTTCAAACATTGAGTAAGTTGAAAAAATTATATTTTGCTTTGTTAAAATTTTTTT
>NW_006263645.1:41209-54211 GCF_000469605.1 Apis dorsata | reverse complement strand
TTTTTTTTTTTTTTTTTTTTGGAACAATATTATTTCTTCGTTTCAGGCTATCGACGATGACACTGCCGAATGCGTTTGCATCGAGATATGCGACAAAGAGATCGATCCAAGACGAAAAGTTTGCACTAATCACAATGAAACATTCGGAAGCGATTGCGAGGTCTATCAAGCGCGTTGTTTCTGCGACACCAATGATCCCAGATGCAGAGGCACTAAATATCAACACGTTCATGTCGTGTACTACGGTGAATGTCGACAAATGCCTGTATGTATTTATCGCCCTCATTGGTGGAAGTTATCAAAATGATAGATCGAAAAAATAAATTCGTATTTTTTGCAATACGCTATAAATAAGTAAGAGAAATATTAAATATAGTTGTTGTTGTTGTGCAATGTTTATATCGTCATATATTATTTATTTTAGTAAAATGTTCTCTAATTATCAACCATTGATATAATGGAATACTATCTATAATCAGAGGTATATCTTATCTATTGTGTATTGTGTATTGTTGTTTTACTGGAGAAATGATTTAATTATAATATTATATTTACGTTCGTATTCTTTATATTACATATTTGAATTACTTAATCTCATTATCTGAGAATATGAGTTATGATATGGTATGATAGAATATGGTTGTTTTAATAATATATTATTATTAAACAAAAATTATATATAGAAATAAACTAAATTGTAGAAGACAATACATTTTTCAACATTAAAATTTTATTATTTATCTACATATAGTTATAAAATTTGAAAAATTTCTAGAAAATTTTGCTTTTCTATATATAGGCATACAGTTTTAAACATGAATATATATTATATTTTATGTAAAATATTTTATACGTAAACTAAAATTATAATAATTTATGATAATTTATAAGAGATATAAAATTTTTTATAATTAAATCCTTTAAAATTTATCAATTAAATTTTAGAATAATTAAATAGATTAGTAATTATATAAAAACGAATAAAAAGATTCAGAAAAAAATTTTCAAAAAAGTTTATCATTTTTATTTTGACTTTTTATTATTATAGGAATGCAAACCAGAAGACATGGCCGACTTTCCAAGGCGAATGCGCGACTGGCTGTTTAACATCATGAGAGACCTTGCTGATCGTCAAGAATTACCATCTCATTACCTGAAAATGCAACGAGAAGCGGAAACAAATCATACGTTACGCTGGACTAATGCCGCCATTTGGAAATGGTGTGACTTGGATGGTCACCCTCATGACAGGGCTGTTTCCAGGCACGAACTTTTCCCCATCAAAGCACCGTTAATGGCTCTCGAACATTGTATTGCACCGTTCCTAGACTCATGCGATATTGATGGCGACCATAAAATTACCCTCATCGAATGGGGTAAATGTTTAGAACTTAATGAGGTAAACTTTTTTTTTTTATATAAATTATATTATAATAATATTATAAATTATAATTAGGATTCTTAAGTCTTTAAAATATTGTTTTGAATAATTGTCCATTGTCTCATATAAAATTCAATATTTAAATATTTGCTTACATTTTATTAATTATTAATAATCGGAAAATTTAATATTGGTATTAAATTAATTAAATAATTATTTCTTAATATGCTGTTTATGTATACTTTTTAATTTTCTTGTTTTACTGTTTTATCTAAATTTGACTTTTGTGTATACAAGATTTATTGTTATCTTCTACACTATCTTTGAGTATTTCACGTGTTTTTCACAAATGAAAATATATCAATTCAAAAAATGAATAAAATAAGTACAATAAATATATCTTAAATGTAATTAAAAGGAATAATCTTTAGAAATAGTGGTATTTTTAAATTTTAAAAATAATGCTTTTTGTTTCATTCGTCTGCCAAAATATGTCGAAGCGTCATACTGAAATGATATTGATTCCCATTGTAGGAGGATTTGGACGATAAGTGCGATGAGCTGGCCGAAACGAAGAATTCTGAGCAATAATAACTATGATAAATTCCTATGATAAGCGTGGTGGTTATGACCACGGGATATGTAAACGGGTAGAACAAAAAGAAGGGTAAACATACGACGTAATGTACTAATGAAAGGGCGAGGAATGAGAAAAATGGCGGGAAAAGTTGCAAGTAAACTGCTGCACTCGGCAACGCGCATGTCTGCGCAGAGACCTCGTCGATATTGCAACCCATCCGTAATGGTCGTGCCAACCGCAGTTTTAGACAGTGCTCTCTAATAATATAGAGATGTGTACGCTAGAAATTAAATCGCGATAAATTCACAATAATTTTTTAAATATTTGCAAATTATTTGTTGTCATATGATGGTTCAAATAGAAACGCGTTACACCTGCTCGTTTCCTCTCCCTATAGTATAATCTTGATATTATCCTCGTAGCAACAACGTACGTATTTTCTATATATATACATATATACATACATACCTTTTGTATAAATTTATTATGTGACTGCCTTTCTATCAATAAAGAGTGATACAGTTTCTTTCATCTGCGCAATACTAATCCATTATATATTATGCTTTATGATGTCAACGGTTAAATCAAAGGAAATGCAAATGTTTCATTTATATTTCAGGAATAATTTAGTTTCTGTAGATAATGAAGATCGAAGTATTAAAGTTATTTTATCTTTCGTGTTAAAGAGATTCCTTCGTTATTTTTTTATTTTATTCGATTTAATATTTAATGATATATATTGCTTATATATATATATATAATATTTTTCATTATTTAATTATAAAAAATATGAATATAAATATGCATTATAGATCTATTAAAGTTTTGATCTAAAATTAAATTTTTAATATTATTTTATTTTGTTATACTTCTATTGAAGAAAAGAACAAATTATTGAAATTATAATCTGAAGTTTATCAATTATTTCAAAATTTAAACTTTAAAATAACCGGTATTGTATCGTTAGCATATTGAATTTTTTAAAAAGGCAATTACTTTTTTACGGTAATTATATAAATACATTTGAAAAATTTTACTTTCATATATTATATTATCTATAATGTTCGTTATTTTATCGAAAAATATATTTTAGAAATATCATAGAGGTAAAATTTATTTATTATTTAATTACGTATGTATAATATTATCTACTGGTGAGGTAGTAGATACGAGAAAGTTACTATATAAAAAAATAAATTGATTTTTTTTTTAATTTTTATTAATTTTATATATATTTATTATTTATAATAATTATAATTATATTTCCTGTTCATTGTTATAGAACAAAATTTTATATACATAAAAAAATATAAAGAATAGAAAGCTTGGATTTAAAATTTTAAATGAAGTCATTTTGATATAGAGATAATGCATACGTAGAAAAATATGAAATTAAAATTAAGTGATCAGTTGGATCTAAAATTATAAGAGTTTAGGAAGTGTCTGATAAGTTGAAAATAAACGGTAAGTGGCCGACGTGAATAATAACGCAGTGTACCTTAGACAGTATGGAAAATTACTCTGTGTATACGATGCAATGTTCAAGTGATACAAGATAGAAACGTTAGTCTCCTACCAGAACCATAGTAACGAATCAAGACCAATAGATGGCGAAGAGGCATTTCATTGTGTCTCTATAATTGGTGTGTTTTAGTCACGTGGGGTGATCGCGGGACGCGCCGACAGCGCCAAGCGCATTTGGCGGGACCGCGCTTAGACGGCGTCGTCTGTGCTTCAGGCAAGTCTGTCGTGTAGTGAACCGCAAAGGCTCTTGTCGGACAATGGTGAGTATCCGCAAGTTTTCAGCGGATCCTTTAGCCATCCATATTTTCTAATCACATCATTATATTCTATGATGTTCATACTTTCTTCTAGCGAAATTTCGTGCTTGTATCTTGTAAATTAACCATGATTTTCGTTTGTGAATAGGCTGGCGGAAAGGCGGGCAAGGACTCTGGTAAAGCGAAGGCGAAGGCGGTCTCTCGTTCGGCGAGAGCCGGCTTGCAGGTGAGTTTATTGCTTGCTGCTTAGTTAAGTCAAATGCGTAGAATATAATTTTGTCAACATTATTTTCTGATAAATAACATTTACATGATTATTTTAGTAGATTTTAATGATAAACAGGTTAAAACATTGTGGTTGGCGCGAAAAACTGAGGCGTTTTTAGATACCTAATGAAAAATTCATTTTTTTGAAGTTTTTGTGATTTTTGTGTGAATAAAATATGTGAAAGTGATCTATTTAAGTTCAATTTATACATATTGTGCCAAATAGTTAAATAATACTTCGAAAAAGTCTATTATTTTTTGAATTAAAGTTATGGTGATTACGTCTAAGTTCGGAAGTTTTCAAACGAGACGGTTGAGTTTGTACTACACCCCCCTCCTCTCTCATATCTTTCAATTCAGTTACTAATATGACTTTTATTCAAATATATTTTTTTTCAATAATTACTAAAAATAGCTTAATACGAATCATCGTAATTATTTTCGTTTCAATCATATTATGTCAATTCTGTCAAGATAATTTAAACTGACAGTAAATATAACTTATTTTTGTATTCAATTACACTTATCTATCTTGAAATTCAGTTAATATTAATATTTATATTATATTTATATTGAAATTACATCTTTTTATTTATTTATTTATTTAAATATTTGATTAATATAATAATTAATTTGATTTGAAAAATTTTATTTTTTATGCAAGAATTTATATGCAAACAAACAAACGTGACGATAATTAAATATGAATATACTTGATATAATTAAACATAATATTTTATAAAAAAAAATATTTTTTTGATAATTATTCATATTCAATGTTATATATTAATAGTTTCTTTCGGGTAATTATTTATATACAAATAAATAAAACAGGGCGTTTACTAATGAATGACGAAACCACGTACTAAACTGGAAAGCTCGGGAAAGCCGAATCATCGTGTGTCGCTCGATATTCGTTGTATTAAAAGAGAATCGAGTTATGTATGCTGTTCTATGTGTGTAGATAAAATTGGTTTTTGTTTTAGAAGAATTGGATATATGATGAATTTATAAATAATTATTGCGGGAAAAATGTTAGAAACGTATAATATTACGAAAAATTGTGTCATTTCTCGTTCGATATTTGTTATACGAAAAGCTGCTGACGCTGAGTGACCTCATGTTATTTGAACGGACATTATACATGATGCGTCCTAACCCAAAAATATTTACCTTGCCACGAAAGCAAAATTACTGTCAGACATAATAATTTTTACCTAATACTAATCATAGTACGAATGTTTTTTCCAGTTTCCGGTTGGTAGAATTCACAGGCATTTGAAAAACAGAACCACAAGTCATGGTCGAGTCGGTGCTACAGCAGCGGTATACAGTGCAGCTATCTTGGAATACCTCACTGCTGAGGTGAGTGAGAATATATGTGAAAGAAGAAAGCATTCGCAAAACAAAGAGAGAAAGACAAAGAAAGAAAGGCAAATACGCACATAGGAAGATCAGCCGTTATAACCAGGACTATATGCGTTGGCATCACTAGCGACTGATGGCGTCACTAACGCCAAGCATCATGGCCGATTTTTCCCGCCTTTTCGTCAACCGTAGGCAAATAAGGAACAACATATTTTGCTTATCGTGTTATATAGAATTTCACTTTTATCTTTTTCATTTTTTTTTTAAAAGGAACTCTTTCCATTAGAGAAATATTATCATATAATTACATGATAAACAGTATCTTTATAGATAAACAATATTTGTTCGAATAATATTTATAATTTATAATTATTTTTGCGATCTTAAAATATTTCTAATATTATTATTATAATAATAATATTAATAAACAGTCATATGCGAATATTTTTTATACATTCTTAAGTTTTCATATTTTTTTTCCCTATATATAAGGTGTTTTGTAGTGTGCTAATAGATTCACAAAAAGTATATATTATTATATATGTTATAAAACAACATTTTGTATGTTTTAGGTTCTTGAATTGGCAGGAAATGCATCAAAAGATTTGAAAGTCAAACGTATCACACCAAGACATCTTCAGCTTGCTATTCGTGGTGATGAAGAATTAGATAGTCTCATTAAAGCAACTATTGCAGGAGGAGGTATGTGTTTTTTTATTATTCACATGCTTAGACAATCATCTTGTCATAAAAAATCAAATTTAACCTATTATTATTCTCTTAAGAAATAATTAATTTTGATTTTCAAGTTGCAGTATATAAAATGTTATATAATAATATATAAAAAGTTATTTTGTAATTATTTGGATATTTGAAATTATTAATTATTATTATTATTAATTATTTTAATAGAATTATCAGGATATACTTAAAGATTATTTACTTAATAATTGCAAGAAATTTTATTCTTGTTATAAATAAATAATAGAATTCTATATTATATATTTATAATTAAACTTAAGTAATGATAATTTTTTTTATTTTAATTTTATTTTGTTACAGGTGTTATTCCACATATCCACAAATCTTTGATTGGAAAGAAAGGTTCACAGAAACCAGCATAATTATTTAGTGATTCATTTAAAAACATTTGAAGCTATGTAGACAAAACAGATGCGAAACAGCAGAGTGATTGTTGACAAAGTGTACCTACGTTACTAAATTGATGACGAGACTGGCGTGATATACATACGTATATATATATATATATAATTATATATATATATATAAAGATAAATATAAATATATATAAATATATATAGATATATAGATATATAAATAAAACAAATATTGATATAATTTAATATAGGTAATGAGAGCTAAAGAAGAAAAAAATTTTCACTATGTAATTGGCATTTGGAAAAGTTAATATAGGTCTAAAAATTTTAGTGTACGCTACACTGTAATTAATTGACGAGCGATGCGTTGTAGCATGGCTTGTTCAAAACTATAAAAGTCTTGATACTGTGTGCGGATACTAAATATTTTTAAAGTTGGAGTATTTAAGAGCTTGGATGTGTCGTAAAATACTTTTGAAAGAAAAATTTTTTTTATCTTCGTCTTCATCAAAACTATTTGAACTTTATCTCTTTAGACTATTGCTCTTAAAAATATTAATATAAAAACATAACAATTAATTAATATAATAGCATAACAATTATCGAGAAAATGTGTAATATGAACAAGTATTATATAATAAAAATTTCTTAAATTTTTTTATCTTTAATTTTTTAAATTTTTAATCTTTACTCACATTTTCTCATATAACTATAAGAATCGTATAATTATAATTATGAATAAAAATACGTACTCATTCTTGTTATTAAATACTCTTAACTATCTTACAGCAGTATACAGTGTGCATAACACCTTTAGATTAAATTTTTAATTTTGGACACTTTATATTCTAAAATTTGTATTGCCAAATATGTTTGATTAAATTTTTAAAGTTTTCAGTCTCTGTAACATTAATGTAGGTATATAAGATTATAGTGAGAAATAATAGTTCTGTGAACATTGTTTCCATTTTTCTAATTTTATGAAAGTATTCTCATCTGAATCACATTTAATGAAGTTATGCAATAAAGTGTAATTTGTGGCATAGTGTATTTATGCTCACGATTATGAGACTGGAATCTTTGAAACTAATAGGCTTTTACTCATATAAAGGTAAAAGAAAAATATTTCGGCATTGCAAAGCCTTTGATGTAATATATAATCTTTATTCCAGTAGTGTTCAATCAACGTGAAATCCATAGTAGAAATATTCAATCAATCTAAAACGAAACAATGTATGTTTTTAGTTAAAACAATTTCTTCTTTGATTCTGTTCATATCATTTTTCATTTTATTCATAAAACTATTGTTACTTGTGTCATTTAGTGTAATGTTCGCTGTACGTACGGTATTATACCGTATAATAAATACCAGCCATATGTAAAATGTTCATTTTCATAATAAAGAGCAATTTTACTATTAAGTATCGTTTAATCACTAAAAATTATTGAATTAAGGTAAAATATACTTATGTAATTTATATTTAATATCTTTTTTTAAAAATCGTTGAATTTAAAGTTTATTACATCAAAATTATCTAATATATAATCAAGAGGCTGTAACAACGAATAATTTTTATAACTGTATTATTGTACACAAATATTTTCGTATTATAAGTAAACAAATTATAAATACATTTTTTGTTTTTAAAAAATAGCGTTTTTAGTTAAAATTTAAAACTATATTAGTTTTGGTGTTGCAAAGATATACATATATATATAAATAAAAACTTTTTCAATTATTAAATAATAAAAAAAAGAAAATGAAAGCTATTTAAAAATTGAATGATCATCTTATAGTGATGTATAAACATAAATATATTTATTTGTAAGCTTTATAATGTACGCTATTTTACAAATATTAGCAATACTGTAATATAAATATTGTTATTTACAAAATAAGATGATAATTGAGAAATAATTATTTTTTTCACTTTTTTTTTTTTTAGTCCGTCTTCAAATTATATCAACATATTCATGTTCAGTGCTGCCATCATACTGGGAGCGGTCTCCTATTACTTTTCCAGTTCCCCCACCAGCAACCAATCCCATGGCTCGTTCAAAACCTTGCGGCTTTTCGCCGAGTCCGCTCATAGTGGGGTACGGTGTAGCTCCTTGCATTTGTGTAGGAGTGAGATAGCAGCAAGGAAACCGCCCCCCTCCCTACAAAGCCGGTCAGAACCTCAGTCGCCTTTCACGAGTTCGGTAGATTGGGCGGCTTGTGTCGTGAACATAATTGTAAACGTGAGCATCAACTGCTTGATACATAAATTCCATTCGTAGCAAGAACGAACAAGTCCGTTTATCGACTGCGACAGGGAACAGGATCTCTCGACGGATCGTCCTCGGATCCGTTGTGAGAGAGCCGCAAGATAGTGCACACCGGTGACAGAACGCGTGGATAATGTCAAGCAGTGTGATTGTATGATCAAGATTTTGAATATCTTCGTCTCTGCGAATATCGAAATTTCAGTCGCGGAAAAATCAGTGAAGAAGACTTGTTTCCGTTTCGTTCACGTTGCGCTGTTGCCGGTGTTTATTCTTTCTAATCGAATTTTTACGCGCGCGAAAAGGAAACAATCGATTCGAAAATCAGTGATTCGTAATTATAAACGTACCGTATTTTGTTTTGAAGCGGTCTTCTTGGTTTCGTGACAAGAGTCAGCGGTATGATATCGTTGGTATAACTTCCCACGTAGAACACCTGAATCAAGATTCTTCAAAGATGACGAGTAGACACGCGGAACAAATTTTTATTCGTGACCGGTAAGTCTTTTCTCCGTTTTCATAATCTTTGCGTGACATTGCTTTTACTTGATCAAGCTGTTAGTGAAGTTATTACTTTTATTCTGTTACGGTGAAAGGAAGATCTCGGTGTTGCATTATGGTTCACTATGAATTTACTAACGTCACGTTTCAAAGAAAACGTCTATAGAAACTTTGAAATTGTCAATTCAGTGAAAATTTACTTACGCTTTTCGTATCATTTCACTGATTTTATGAGCTCCATTATTCATTGTTATTATTGATCATGGAAAATTAATCATACAATACATGTATGTATGTATTTGAACACTAGTTGCTTCAACGAAGGTCAATGAACAGTATTGACACCTGGTTTCGATGTTTTTACGATTGTTTCCTTTCAAAATATTATAAATGCGATAATACTTTTCAGTTATTGCTTTGCAGTATATTCATTTATGAATAATTTATTTTTTTTGGAATCTTCTTAAAGGAACATTTCTTTTCTTTCATATTTTAATGAGCTTATCTAGTGAAAATTGATACAATTGTTCATTTGAATGTATATCAATTATTAAAGAACATATATGATAGGTAATAATTTTTTTATATAATTGTCAGAACTTGAAATTTAATTTATGAAAGAATAAATCATGTATACATATTTATTCATTTGTTTCGTGGTATTTTTAAAGCAATTTCTTTAATTTTATCAAAAATATATAAAAAAACAAAACAAAACAAAACAAATCAATACAATATATTGCATATATATCATATTTCGGAGTAATTAGAGTAATCTTCATTTTTATATTTATCTATCATTATCTATTTTAAAAAAAAATGTAGATTTTTGTGTGATTCTATTCTTGTGATATTACATGATAAGATTCGTAAAAAATTCATTGATTTTCATTATAGAATCATTTAATATTTAATATTGAACATGTTAATACTATTGGAGAATTTTTTTTTAATAAAAAATAAATTATTAGCTGTTCTGTAATCCATTTTCAAAATAAATAATTAATGGATTTTATTTAAAATTCTAAATTACTAAGAGAATTTAATTTAAATATATAAATAAAATACTTTTTATTATAAATATACATAATTATTTGATAATTATGTAAGAAATAGACACGATTATCTTTTATACGATATATATACAAAAATAATCGAAAAAAATAATCGAAAATTAAAAATTTAATTGTCATTTAATCATGATATTAAAATATCGAGGGAAAAATGATTGAAATTCATTAAACTTCATTTCGTGATAATCACAAACCATTATTATTCTTTATTTGTTTCTTTTAATATTAGATTTAGAATTTAATTAAATAGTTTATAACTTTGATTTAAATATTTGTAACATCATCGTTTGGTAAAATATGAAAAGAAGTAGTATAATACTCATAAATAAACGGCCATCAACATCAACTGATTCTTGAAATGAATCGAAACAAAAGATCGTTTATTTTTGAAATGCGGCAAATTTTTCTATTACATTTTGCAAAAAATATTTATTTCTTGGACGAAAAAATCCTATCATACGAAAATTATTTTCTTATTTTATTTGACTCTCATTGATTCAGATCATGTCAACATCATTTGATAGATACACTCCACAATTAAAACAATAGCATAAAATGTTCTCTACTTAATGATATACAAAATAATTAATTAATTTAAGAAATAAATGCATAAATTTATATTTATAAGAATACTTAAAAAATGATAATTTTTATTTAATTATATTAATATAATTACCAAGTACATCGTGTAGAACTCTCTCCCTTTCTCAAACGTAAAATCAAATTTTTATTTATCACATAATCATATGATTTCTTTTTTTTTTACCGAGATATACTCTTTGAAGCATATTCTGATATCACACTATCGTTATATCACGGAGAATACACACTTTCAAACATAAAAGATACAAAAAAAAAAAAAAGAAAAAAAAAAGACCGATAACTTCATTACATCAAAATCGCCATCTTTCCCTTTGTCCCGGTACTCGAAATTTATCCGAAAGATGGAACAAAGGCATGGAAAGTACCGACGAATATTTCAAAGGAATAAAAGTCGTGTAGTCTCTTCTCTTCAAACAAATGGTAACCTTATTTCAAAAACCGAATTAACTTCCAGATCTAATACGTTCGAGGCAAGTTTTATCCGAACTTGATGTATATTCATGAAGTTTCTTTTCAGTCTCGATAAGCGAAATACGGTTAATTTCGCTTGAGTTTAATATTCTTGCGAGAACGTTTGAAAATTTGTCCACGATGTTTTTGCATACCTCTCGGGCAAAAAGAATGTTTTCTGTAATCTAAATACCGGTACTTGGAACGCAAGGTCGGTTGATCGGCAACGTCATCGAGGCGATGGCAAATGTTGCGGTGAAAGTTTATCCCGCGTGTGGTAGGGATCTCCACGTTCATGCAGGAACGAACACGGAATCGTTTCTTACGTAGAACGCCTTCGCCACGGCTCGAGAATTTCACGTAGGTATAACCACGGAAAATAATTCTTCGTTATTATTTAACGTGAACTCGAAAAGCACGGTTGCATGCCTGCTCGCGGCACTTACTCGTTTATTTAGTTTTTCCGCATCGAATCATTAATTGTAACGTCGTATTTGATTTAGTCGTGTGGACATCTTCTTCTCCCCGACGATTTACGCTTGGATGAATATTATTCAATTTAATTTCTCTTGAAACTAAAATTGATATCCTTTTCTTCTTTTATTGCCATCAATTTGTAAATCTGCCAACATTATCTTTTCGTTTCGTTTCGTTACATGTCATGCCATCATTAGCATCATACGTTTCTTATCATGTTTCCTTTTCGATGTCATTATATATGAGAGATAACACGAGAGGTACGAGATTGTAATAAGGATATGTATACAATGTATTACGATTTTTATTTATTTTGACTGCAGAGAACATAGATGGAAAAAGTATAATGTAAAGATGAAGTGGAACTTTCGGATGTGTGACGTATAAAGTGATTCTCTTTCAATGGGTTCAAAAGCAGTGCCACTGTTTACATATTTTAGCCATATTTAGCATGTTCGTATATACGTGATAACATTACGAATTTACTAAGTTAATAGTAACGATAATAATAATATAATAATAATAATAGTTATTGTATGTAACTGTTTCTATTGTCCTTGATTAATCGATGATAGAATGGAAACGTTGGCCTCTTCATCATTACACATCGTGAAAATCAAACAGCATCGTGATATATATAAGCAAAATGATATTAGTTCTAGCTTTTGAGTAAGAATTCGATGAATACTTTTGAGAGTAAAATTCTTGAAAATTGAAAATTGATCTTGAGAATATATGTTTATGCAAATTACAATTGCAAATTATATTGAATCGTGATTGTTTATTTGTTGAATACGTTTAATAATTTTTGAATTTTCAACTCTCAAATTTATTTGTAGGCTAGATAAAAAAGAATCATAATTCTACAGAATAATTAGGTTAGGTTTTTCAATATGGCGATTCGATTATTTTGAATATATCGATAAAGTTGATATATTTAAACACTATCGATTTGCAAAAGAATAATTTGCACCATATAATGTTTCTCTTTGAATCAAACGACTTTTGTTAAAACTCTTTTTTGATAACTTCTTATATATAGCGCGTTCTCTTAAAGGAAACACTTGTATATCCACCATTAAACGAGATTCATTGTGAAAAGTTTAAAGAAATTTGATTATAATATTTATATAATAAT
>NW_006263645.1:33357-41008 GCF_000469605.1 Apis dorsata | reverse complement strand
AAAAAAAAAAAAATAGAATTAGCAGAAGTTATTTTTTTTATAGATGCGACAATCAGAATAAAAGTTCAAATTTTTAAATTTACGAAATGAGAAGGTCACGATTTTTTTTTTTAGATTGATATATGTATATATTTTTTTTTACATTTTATAACGTAAGTGATTGTCGAGATGAATTCAACGACCTACTACACGATAAGGTTTAATGAGCGCGATAGCAATAGAGGAAAGCGAGAATATTGAATGTTTCGCGATTCGTTCGTTGATGAATTTTCAATAACGACAATTATCACAATTTTTTTGGCATTTTTTGAATTTTTGAAAATTTTGACAACTAATCTTCGTTCATCCAAAACAGAGATTATAACTTCTTTTTGAAAAATAATCTGACTATTTTTATTTCATTTAACTTTATCACGTCATTGAATTCTATCTCGACAATTATTTATCACAAAAAAATTTAAAAAAAATCGTGACATTTTTATTTCATAACTGGTATTGCAAATTTATAAAGCTCTGATTATTATTGACATTGTGTAACATGAAACTTGCGTTTTTTTTTCTTCTAAATTTTTTAAAAATTTATCGCTCACAAGAGGAACACTGGGGAATTTATAACGTGAACACCTTGTATAGTATTGCTTGTCTAGCAAGATTTCTCAAGAAAAATTTACGGTGCAATATACTCGTATCATTTTATACACGTACTTCATTATACCGAAACGTGAATGTAAATGTAATGCATGAAGAAAACGTATGCTGTTATAAAATAAAAAATATATAATATACGTGTAACGTTATTAAAATTTCTCATTTATAAATTTTATCTCTCGCAAAAAGTGCAAATTCTAAATATTAATATTAGGAAGCAAATTAGTACATTATACTTCGTTCTATTTATCGAAATCCATAATTGTATAAGAGGTCACTCACACCACGAATCAGCTGTTCTCTCTCGCTTTCATTCATTGTTTTATGCACGAAATATTTTGTAATGTTATTTTGAAATCAATGCTGATGAACGAAAAATTTTAATTTTATTTTTAAATTACAAAATTTGGTGTTCTGTTATTAA
Organism: Apis dorsata; assembly: GCF_000469605.1. Taxonomy (NCBI): domain Eukaryota; kingdom Metazoa; phylum Arthropoda; class Insecta; order Hymenoptera; family Apidae; genus Apis; species Apis dorsata. Next base: position 39,936 of record NW_006263645.1, on the reverse strand, counting down.
AAAAAAATTCAAATAAAATATACAAAACAGATCAATGACAAGAAAAATCACAATTATATTTCTTTTACAATAATCGCATATACAAATTTTATCCTGAATCCACGATTCTAAATTCTAATCATATTATTCTTTTCTCTTAACAAATTCTCCTTTCTCAAATTTTTATCTTATCCGAATGAATGATCAAAATTTTATTATTAACTAATTAATCTAAACAATTATTCTTATTCTTCTATTCTGCCTGATAACGTTCGAAATTATTTATATCTTCACTTCGATTTCCATTTTTTTCCAAGATACAAACACTTTATATCTAAATCGTGCGCTCATTTATTTATCGATCAACTTTACTATGAAAATTTAGAATCGTAGACACAGTCTATAGACACAGATCAAGATCCACCATGTTTTTCGAAAGATGTTCACGAGTAGGTCTGGTTCTTGATTCATCGCGATCCGTTAGTAACTTACATCCTCTGGGTCATCGACCATATACGATCGCGTAGAATAGAAGAGTCCGTAAGCCTGACTCGTGCCACGAAACTGTATACTTCCACCAGATCCCCCCCACCACCAAAGTTTCTTCCGCGATAATGTATAACGTCAGATGTCCTTTTAGAAACATCGAACTGGTACCAGACGTACGCGCAGCCCATCTAACTTTTGCGCCTGGTATTAATTTCTCACAGGTGTATACACATTTTTATGGAAGTCGTCAGAAGCCTGTTCTTTCAAACCACGAACTACTCTCTGGATAGTCGAAGTGATAACTTTCGTTTCCTTTGCGCCGAGAAAGTAATCGGCGAATGGATAAATTGACTTCTCGTAAAGGGTGAAAAGTTTTAATTAAGGTGTCAACGAGAGTTGCATACTTATTTTGCGCTGGTTTTGCACCAGGGCAAAAAAACAGTGCAAATGTTTCTTTTTGTCCTCTTGGCGGTCCCCCGCTTCTATTGTTATTTATTCTATTGTGCCACGTTTCCATCGTGATATTATAAATGAATTACAACGAACTCTTCTCAACTTGGTAATATCTTACCAATGAGAGGTTTCAAGTAAAATATTCTTTATGGTAATGTTTTTTAATGCAATTATTAAAATTAGAATAGATGCCTTTTTATTCAATATTAGAAAATTTCAATTTAATTTTAATTGTTTTAATCAAAGAGTTGAGGTAATTTATGTATAATAATGAATATTATTTTTAGAAAGTTTTTGATCAAATGCTATAAGCAATTCATTAATGTTAAATATATATATATCGTTAAAAAGTTTGGAAAAGGAATATTGATTTCCTTCTTTTATCACGTCTCTTTTGGATCCAGACTATCAGAGATGAAAAATAGAATGGACGAAATCTGAATCGAATAGTATAGATTTTATTCTTAATTTATGCAGTTTCTTTTTTCACTTTTTGCATAAGGTTTATTTTCCTCATCTTCAGTAGTTTTGATTTAAATTTACAAAACAATTATATAGTTTATTTTATTGAAATTTAAATAAATCAATAATAATAAGTTCTGATGACCAAAAATATTCTAATTTTTAAAATATGATTTACAGCATGTAAATCTAAAATAAACAATGTTGAATCAATGTGATGTGAGGCAAAATATAAAAAATAATAATAATTTAAACTTTTTGTATTTATTATGATGGAGAACAACAAAGTGGAAAAACAAAAAATGGAAATTAGAAACAAATATTTAACCGATAGAAATTCTGGAAAAAATAAAAATTATTTAATATTCTATGACCTTTTCGTATCCACGTATAATTGCTTTTATGCGAGTTGACATTAAAGTTATTAAATGTATATCCATTCCAGCTTTTGCTCTTTCGTTATTTTCTCTTTGATGAAAAAAAAAAAAAAAAATGTTTATATCATTTTTCTTCTTTAATTTATCTCGTATCAGACCGATTTAACATACTCGTCATTTATATCGTATTTCTTTAAATTTCAAAAACTACAGTTATTTTCTAAACTATATTTTATATACAGTGTTCGTTTAAAAAATTTTTACAGGAGTTGATTATCGAATTTTTACGATAAATTTAAAAAAGATTTCTTAATTGAATTTTATAAAAAAAAAGAGAAGATTAAAAAAGAGATTTTTTTTTTATACAAATTCCTATTAGCTACATCATCATCATAATAATTATAACTGACACGTCATTCATGTCAGGGATTCTTCATCTGCTATACAAGTTTCTAATAATTATATAATTTTCAAGCGATAATAATCTTCGTTTACAAATTCTTTTCACTTGCGTGAGATACGTTTTACATTTTACCACGATTATTTTGGCTTTGATAAATATCTAAGTGTCGTGCGATTTGTGATCTCTTGGCCTCCTGCCGTATGAGGAAAGTATTTATATGCAAGTAGGCTATTCTCGATAAGGATGCTCGCGGAAATGAATCTTTCTGAAAGATGTCTCACTCTTTTTTCATTTCATTTCATTCTGTTTCATTTTACTATACATTATATCAAATTGAATAAATCTTTCAATGCGACGTAATGTCCAGTCGCATTTATCTTTAAAATTTATAATAATAATAACAAAATAAAGGAAACGTTTGAAATAATAGAATTATCATTAAAAAAAATAATTTTTGTAATATATGTATATAAAATTAGAATTTTAGAGATATTTTTTAGAAAGATTTATTTATGTATTATAGGTGAAATAAAGTTATTACTAATTTAGAGTTACTAACTTATGTTTTTTTCATTTATACTTAGTGACTAAATGTTCCAATTTTTATAAAACTTTCACACACTGCTCTCGACAGTTTTTGAAAGTTGTCTAGCAAGTATCATAATTGTAACAGTTAAGTCTTTCTCTTTTATAATGCTATCACTGTTCATTTTAAAATTAAATGTTTTTTTTTTTTTAGAAAAAGATTAGTAAATTTCGTATGATAAATTGTTGAAAATTTTATTTATATAACTAAAGAAGCGCAGTATAATGAAAATTGAATAAAATAAAAATGAAGTAGAATTAGAAGTAAGATAAGATTTTCATTTATAAATGAAATAAATGAATAGATATTTTAAATCTCAGTATTTAAATTTTATTTTCTTTTAAATTTTCCATATTATTGCCTCTTATTTCTTTCGATCTTTTCATTTTATTATCGAAAATATCTTTTTCATTGTTTTCTTTATTTCAAAAATATCATACGTACCATAGTTCTTCCAGTTAAAAAATTCGATAAAAAAGGAAGAAAATAAATTTGTAACTTTCAAAGAAGTTTTTCAAAGAAGAGAAAAGATTAATCAATAATAATTATTAATATAATTAACGCAATAAAAATATGATTATATAAATATGAACATAATGGAAATTTTTCAATTACAATATTTATATTTTTCTTTTTTCAATTTCGAGTGATCTAAAGATTAAATATGTGCGTGTATAACATGCAGGAAACATTCATGTACAGTTCAGAAAAATTCTGAGACCCATAGCTTCATGCCAAAGTTGTTTCTATCCGGCGAATGATAAATCACTTTCCGGATACTCGTACATCTGTTTCTCTGGTTTCATATCGTATCTATCATATTGCTCGCTAAAATACCAACGTCTACGCTTCATTACAAATTCCATAACATATCGAGTGTAGCTTTTTGTTGCGCCTCTACGATTTGTCTTGTGGTATTATTATTTTAAGGAAAATTAATGGTTAATATATCTATTAAAAAAGCTCTGTTGAAATTGAATTGAATTAATATCTGCATTTAATAAATTTGAATAAATGTGCTCTTTTTTAAAACTAACTTCAAAATTAATTTTATAAAAATTATCCTTTACACATTGGAAGATTAAAGATAGGAAAGTAAAATATCTTGAAAAGAATTGAATTTTCAACATTTTATTCGTGAAACGATATGAGAATCGACATAATTGCATTTTGCAACTATATTACGAAAAAATTATTACTATAGTATAACAGAATATGTTAGATAGTGCAATATTATTCTTTATGATTTTTCACTAACTTTACTTCGAATAAAGTTAGTTTCAATTATAATATTTAATTATCAAAATCACAAAGAATAATTTAAAAATAGAGAAAATATATGAAAAAAAAAAAAAAAATAAAGAAGAAATGTTAAAAGAAAAGTGTAGATTGTCTTTGTACGACAATATCTATGTAGGATGCAATTATAGTGAAGTGTGTCGAGGATCGAAGTAGCGAAATGAGTGTGGCGGTAAATTCAAATCAATGTAATATAAAATAAGTGTTTGTAATGAAACAATGAAGAGAACTATGAAAAAGACAAGTTTTTGTTTTTCAGCTCGCAGCTCTATTTGCTGTTTCATTATAATTTTGGGCTTAAATAGAACTGTAGAATTAAAGAGATAAGATACTTTTATTATATTGCAGCTATTTTGCAAAGGCATATAGCAAAAGGTGATACTCTGAGCGGCATCTTTGATGTTAGCTTTAATGTTTTATCCTTTTAAATTGATTGTACAGACGAGCGCGATATTTAAAATGTGTCTCTTTAATCCATTTTAATAATTCTAAAAATTAAGAATACATTTGTATTATTTTTTATATGTTACCAATAATTTATATCAATCTTATAAAAACTTAAGAATTAAGGAATATAATATAATTCTAACATTCTAAATAATATATTATAGATTCATTACAAAAATATATGTTAAATAAATTATAGAAATATTTGTTATAAATATTCTCAAGTGTAAATAATTCATAGCTATTGACACAATATTGTCAGAATATTTGATACTTCTAATAAATCCATATTATTCCATAAAAAAAAGTAATCTGTACAAGCAAATAAATTAAAATGCTTAAAAATAGTGCATATTTTTCAAAATTAGGTTTTCAAAATAATAAAGAAATATGTATGTACCTATCCAATTTTTAATTCTTTTATTCATTGATCATTATCTGAAGCAAATTGAACTTTTTGCCGAATGAACATCCGAGAATAGTATTATTTCGTCTCTTTCTAGAAGTGGTTTTTTGTCAGAGTGTCGCTTCTCGTATAATCCATAGTACCTCGATAACGGTTTAACTCAGCGTTGCCCACACGCTGGTGGTATACATCGTTGGTATCGAGCATGGAGAAACGAGATACGCTTTCTACGTACTTGTGCACGCGTATACATACTCGAGCCAGACCGTTGGAATCGCACACGTTTAATTCATCCATGTACATCTACGCGGCGACACGTGCACGATGCAATATTCACTGGTGCGCACCTTCGTCTCTAAGATCGCGCACGTTGTAGCCACGAGTTGGCCAAACAAGTCGTAACCAACGCTTAAGTGTCCTTGATAGGATGCGGGATGCAAACGCCATAAAAGGATCGAACGTAGACGCGGCATTTTGCCGAGTATGCAAAATAGGGAGACATTTTACAGGTTATTACGTTCGAAAGTGAATATCAGAGATTGTTGTTCGTTCGAGAATTAATTGAGCAAGTTTGATAGAAAGTCCGATAGTATTGATGGGCAATAATAAGAAATAAATTGATAAATTGCGTTATGAGTAAAATTTTATATACTTTGCGGATTTTTTTGATTCTTTGAAATGATTTTATTTATAGTTTTATTTATAGAAGTCATAGAAGTATTGTTTCAAGTAACATATTATCTTATTCTTTATCTAAGATGATTCTTTATCTTCGATTTTATAAATAATTAAAATATATAAATATGATATATCTTATGATTATTTGGATTCTTATGTAAATTATATCTTTTATATAAATGTTTTACATGTATAAATATATTGTAATATATTATAATTAATTTATATATATTTTTCTTATATAAATATTATCTGCATAATATTATAATTATAAATAAATTTCGTTGTATCTTAAATAAAAATTCCAATTATGACACAATATTATTAAAATTGTAAATTGGCAAGTTAATAGAAAATTTAAAAGAGAATATTGAAGCGAATTTAAATATTAAACATTTTATTATTTGTGATATAAATCTACTTCAAAATTTATTTTCTTCAGATAAACACAATTTTTCAGATAACTATTATTCATTATAAAATAAAGAAGTAAAAATTATGATAAATAAATTTACATAATAAATTTCATAAATATACATCTAATATACAACTCAATATAATCATATCGTATATTACAACATATATTATTTGAATATTCAGCCACGTATTAACCGCGTATTAATCTATTCTGAAAAAAAACCGAAACGAACGAAATCATATTTTAGAATAACGAAAAACTTTTCGATATTCATATTTTTTGCCTGGATTTCATTAAAATCGACGTAAAAAGAAAAAGAAAACATTACTATCAAATCCTATTGATTAAAATTGATTTATAAAAGGCTTTACAAAAGTCATATAAAAGTCATTGGAGTTGTTATTTTTTTTTCTCGAGGTCGAGACGCAGATACGCCATATTTAAGAAAAAAAAAGAAACCAATCTCCAGTAACGGTTTGGTGGCCGGTGACGAACGAGAGAATTTCTGGAAAGTCTCTTTCCGCGGTTGTTTTCATTTTGTTATCAATCGGTGGCACGGTATCGCTCTATCGTAGGTGAAAA
>NW_006263645.1:29428-33144 GCF_000469605.1 Apis dorsata | reverse complement strand
ATATATATATATATATATGTGGACGAGAACTGTTTAGCAAAAAAGCGTCGTTACAGTTAACGGTTTCATCAATCGATTAACGGGTCTCACCGTTTCACGGTTGGACGAACACGGAAAAACTGATTTTACCTATTTTCGCTCAAATTATCCCTTGTTTCCGTGTTTTTTTTATCTATTCTCCGCTCGACCGTGTCACTTCTACGCTAGTGGAAAATAGCAGTGATATTGCTTATCTGTATTTGTACGCGTAAAGGAGGAACTGGATAATTTTAACGATACGTTTTAATAGGTGATTCTGAGCTATCAAAGGATAGCTTTATACAGGAGAATTTCTAAGAAGAAAATAATTTTAAATAATATGTTTGGTAGATCAAAGGAATCAAAGTAGTATTTTGAGTCGCTCGATTTAAAAAAAAAAAAAATAGATTCTATGCGTGAAAAAATATTTTGCTTTGCAAATGTTTTATTTACAAATCATATACTGGTAATGTTTATTCCTCTTGGAACACTTGTTTTGTTTCCATTCAATAAACAAAAGAGAATCATACAGTGTACAGTGCTCTCAGTAAATCGTGATAAGATAAGATTGTTTCAATTTCGTTTAAAATTTTTTTATTAAAAAAAAGAGCATTTTCTTTTGTTACGAAATGAATAAGTTTTTCGTAAAATTATTTTATACGATGTTTGAAGAGGTTTGAGACATTTATTCTAGTTCTAATTTATAATATTTATATTCTCTACTAGACAAATTTGTATAATTTGATAGATGTTATTTAAATGGATATTCAGTTATTTTATCTTGGAATGCAATTAAAATATTTATTATTTATCTTGATTGTTTTAAAGACCCAGTGCTCTTTTAAATAGATATAAATTGTCAAGATCAAGATTCGTAAGATAAACTGCGGTGTAAATGTGAAGATAAGTCGAGATAAAGTCGGGGAATTGTATAGGAGGGGTGAAAACTTTGCGTAATATATTTTACACGAGTGAAACATTCTGATAGAATTCTGCAATCAAGTGAAATTTTTATCCGGGAAGAATATATTTATATAAGTTAAAAGATTATCTATTATATCTGACGTTCGTGTCGATCTTTTTTACTTATCTCTTCTGTTTCTTTTAATGGTATTTTTTCGATTCGAAATTTTTTAAAAAAATAGATTAAAACATAAAATTATCGCGATGTTTCGACAAATCTTCTCAATTTAGAATTTTCACATTTGTTAAATGAAAAAATAAATAAAAAATAATTACATACATATCGTCTGTGTCTGGCCAAATCATCGATGATAGGAACGATATAAAAATAATCAAAACTTTTAAATCTATTATTAGATTGCATAAAATGGAATCAATTTAAAATAACTAAAAAAATTTATGAACAATATTTATCCTATAAACAAAGCATATTTTTAAATCGTTGAGGAATTTATATTCACACATTGATCTCTCGCCAACGGTCTCGAATCGACAGAGCAGAAATTCATCCCTTAAAAACAAGGCGACAAGAAACTCTTCCGAGTATCTAAAGTAAACTTACACGCGTAAGCTAATTTCGCAAAGACATTTTAAATACAAACGCCTAGCTAAATATACAATGGCTGTTTAAAGGCATTATTGTGGAATTTAGCAAGTAAGTAGATGTTGTATATAGCAGGAGAGGAGACGGGTGTGCAACTTTCCTCATTAACTTGAACTCTCGTTTTTCAAACGCAGCAAAGCGACAGTACCGTTTCCACCACCAACACCATCTCTAAACCTGAATTGCGCAACACACAAGATTTCGCTTCTATTCATACGCACGTGAGAGACTCGTGATTCTCGAAATTCTACGATACAATTGTGGAAACCGTTCATTGTTGGCTGGAACAACGCATTGTTCTCTCCGTCTATCGCCCTCTCTCTTTCTATCTTATCAATTTACATATACGTGCATACACGCGTGATTATGTATTTATAGAGAGGGAACGAAAATTTGGGACAATTTTCAGATCAATTTTTTTTTTTCTCGAGATTTCGAAGTGGATGATTGAAACAAATAAGAAGAATTAAGGGATTAAAGAATAGATTGATTGTAAATGTTTAGTTGGATTGTAACACAATTTTTTAATTTAAAGGAAGGAGTTTAATGAACCTCGAATTTTCAATTGGACATAGCGTAAATTAAAAAATTAAAAAAATAACGCTTAAATAGATTTTATTTTTTCGGATATTTCAGTTTTGAAATTTTATCCTTTCAGCATGCTCGATATATTATAGCGTAAATATACTACAAGCGTAATTAATTAAAATAGAAAATTCTTTTTCCTCCGTTACAGGATTAAAATGTATTATACAGAAAAGCCTTTTAAAAGATCAATTATCATTATTAATCATTAATTATTTACTATTTTCTTTTCATTCGTGATTTTTACTATTAAAAAATTATCAATTGTATTATTATCCATTTCATAAATATCCTTTTAACGAATTAAACGCAGAACCAATAATCATCTAATATTATACAATTTTTTATCGTATTAAATTCCTATCTATGAAATTCGAGATTATTTACAATTCGTAATGAAAGCGAGTAAAATGTATCCTATTATTATTTACTAAAATTTTTCCACCCTCAAATTTAAATAATATCTCGAACCGGAGGATTCTAACAAGAGTTCCAATCTCGTAAAATTTTCTTTCGTTAATTAACATTGCATAACTCAACGAAACGAAACGTTTCTTTCGCGTGCTGATGCAGGTAACGTTCAAGATTGCGGAAATATCAGTAAATGGGACAGAAGCGATAAAGCAGTTACGGCTTAGAGCGTTCTCCAATTCTGAAGGAAAAAGCGAAATCCATAGAGGGTAGAGAGGGGGAGAGACCGGGTTATTTACATGAAACACTTTTACACTCGAGGAGAGGAATCGAGTGTGCAAACACATTGGACAATGATCGAGAAAACGGTGGTGGTTCGCGATAGAAAGTCTCGCATGAAAGTATTTCTCTCCTATAGTGTATTAGGCGTGGTGCATTGCAATTTCGTGGAAATTGTGTATAATACATTCTTGTATACACAACGCGCGTCGTTGCCTCCATTTTTGTATTTTATTCGTGACGCGTGGACACAAATGCAGGACCATTTCGTCGATCGGATGAATTGCCCCTCGTTGCGTCTTCTTGATCGCAAATAAAGGTGAAAAAAAAAAAAAGACAAAAATGTGTTATTTCTTCTTTTTCAATTTTTTTAAGATCGTAAATTAAATTCTCGTTGTCATCAGAGACACAATAGAAAAAATTCTATATTTCCTGAAGAATTCATATATTCCCTGATTTCACCTTATGAACCTCTATGAATTATTTTACATAACTTGGTAATTTTATAACAATAATATATAACTCGTAATACAAGTTATATTTTACATATAACTTGATTTATAACTCTTTCAAAAAATCGTAGCAATATAAATTCGTCTCAATGTAAATCACAATTGTCATAAAATTTAAATGAAGAAGAATTTTAATTAGCCCTGTAATCATCTCATTCGAAAAATAATATATAGAGAAATGGAAGTCGCATAATCAAATCGGGCACCGATTTCCGCTGCACTTTCCACACCCCCTGTTTCCTTCCCCGTTCGAGTTATGGTTCCGTAGCATTGGCACGTGTCGCCTAGGCAGTTCTCTATTGCTCCATTATACGGGATAAATGAAAAGGTACGAGTCATGAATG
>NW_006263645.1:21444-29158 GCF_000469605.1 Apis dorsata | reverse complement strand
CCTTTCTCGCTCTCTCGCTTCCCATTTCATCCGTCCCATCCACGAAATAGACGCGTTAGACGAGTCGGGTGTACAGCGGAATATGGTATAACGTGGATATCCTGGCGGAATACCTGGCGCAGCTTTTTGCCTTGTTCGGGAACGAGGGCGAATTTTGAATTTGTCGGGCGTGCCACTTCCTAAAAATACTTCCATTAGACCCCGCGTTACGCCGTCACGCATATAAATTTCGTGAAGGGCGGGGAACGTGTTGGGCACGATCGAGTTCAGATTCTGTGACAGAAATCGGTGTGGAATTTTTTGAATCGATTGATTGCAAGTTTGTTATAACCTAGTAATTCGTAGAAAAGAATCTAATATCTGCTTTTCAAATTGCGAATTTTTTAAAATTATGACAAGTTTTTAGATTTTTAGAGAATAATTGTATTATTTTATATATTTATTATTTTTATGAATCATCCGATATTTTGCATTTGACGGTTTGAAAAATGAATTCGTATCTCATGAAGTGTAATAAATATTTAGATAAAAGCATCGAATCGAGTGTTTTAGATCTTAATAAAGATTTGTCGATTTTTCGAAAAATCGCCATTTTCTTTTTCTGAAATGGTTTAAACATTAAAAACTTAAATTTAAGTATTTTGTTTTTCTTTTTTTTTTCCAAACGAAAAGCAAAGATCCACGTTACCATGATTGATACTTTTCTTTTGAAGTATAATATTATTTAGAATACAATATTAAAAAGAAAAATATATGATTAAAATAAATTGTTTCAAAATCTCCAATATGATAGAGAAAATTTTGAAATTTTTGAATCACACGAAGCGTGTTAATAACACAGCAATTAATCCACGTTGGATCACAGTATTACAAATTGCGAAAAATAAAATTTTTCTTTCGATCGCAGCATTACGCACTTTACGTTCTTTCATTATGTTAGTCGGTTTGCGAATTTGTGTTTTCCGCTCGTTAACTGGAAATATCTAGACGAGGCTTCCGTGCATATTCAGATCTCGTGCTGTTATGCTAATGTTATTATCATATAAGCACTTACAAAGGTATTTAATCGTCAATTAAGTAACCGTATTATTACGAGCTCTTCTTATACAAAGAAAAAGCATATTCGTTCATTAATTACAATGGAGCATGGATTATTTAAACGTCGATTACTTGAAGTTTGATAAAATTTAAATTTATTATTATCTGAACTTTGGATGAGTATGTATTTACATTCTTAACGACGATATCTAAATTAAACGATTTTAATTTTATTTTTCTTCGATGCATTTCTTTTACTGGATATATTTTTACAATAAATATCCATTTTTTGAAAATTGTTTAATCATCACGACGTATTGAAATTTGATTCTTCTTATATATGGGATATTCATTGATTATTCGATTTTTTAAAGTCGTAAGTAATTTACAATGTTTTATTTTTACATATTTTTATTCTATATTCATAGTTGATGTAAACAACTTCAATCGTACGTAAATAATTCACGTCATGAATTTCACATTGCGAATGTTAATACGAAATATATTATAATATCGGTGTCGAGAATGATGTCAAAGAGTAAGCTTATATGTAATAAAAGTTTCTTGAAAAATTGAAATTTTTATATATAATATATATAAAAGAATAACGTATCAAAATTTGATCATCTATTTTATTGATGTAACTGCATAATTCTTTTTAGTTCATTGAACTCTTCAATAACTCATAGATTTGGAGCAACTTGTCGAGATGAACGAAGGAAATAAACACCGAATAAAATACGACATCGATATGTCACGTTTTCGAGCCAATACTTTCTTTCGTGGGATCCCTGTCGCGTCGAAAGTCCCTAGAGAATCTAGGGAAAATATGGAAGAAGGTTATGCATGTTTATAGGTATTCTACGCATACCTTATTCCTATGTCATCTGTAAGAATAAGTATAAATATGCAATATCTGTAAGCTTGAATGTTATTTTGTACAATGCAATGGAATATCTATCTCGTGACATTTAAAACAAGCTAGTTGAATCTCTTTTCATTGAACGAGACATTTCTTTTTATACGATGAAAGAAGTTGAAGATAAGAAAAGTGTCATACGGTTGAATTAGCTAATGTTAAAAATGATATCTTATATTCATTTCAATCTTGAATAGTGAAATAAGGAATAAAAATATTTGCATAGAAAAATTTATTTTTTTAAATCATCTTTAGATATGATTAATTTGAAGTAACAATTTTTAAATAATAATTTTTAAAACTTTGCCTTCCCATTATTTTATACTTTGCTTTTGTATATCATAGAATAAATATATTTTTCTATTTACTTTTCTTCTTAAATAATAATCACAAGAATAATGTTTCAAATAATCAATGGATGTTTATATATACTTCAAATAATTATTTCTAATCTTGAAAAATGGTTATTTCAATTAATAATTTCATTCAATATATTTTAAATAAATATTTTTTGGAACTACTTTTCAGTCAAAATATTCACTATATCGGTAATTTAACGTGGTATTTCTATCTTGAAAAATATAATTTCATATTTTTTCGACGTGAAATTTTATACCTTAGGAATAATAAAATGACTACGAAACAATTACGAAATTTTCGTACACTTTATGCGAAGCTCAATTAACGAGTTGTGTTATCAAAATTAATGAAAATTCTTTTAATGAAACTCTGTGAGTCGTACATGGTGCAATTATAAATCAACTCTTAATGTTTCTGTGTCTTTTTTCCATATGTTATAATGGTGTAAAATAGAGAAAAAATTTAAATAATATAGTTTTTATTGTTATATTACTTTATTATAAATAATATATCGGACAAAATAAGCTAAAATTTTGAGGATTGATTTCATCTTCGTCAATGAGATTTTTTATTGAAAAAAAATTCGTACAATTCATTATTTTCTATATAAATACACATAAATTTTCATTATCAATTTTCCTTCTATATTATAATATGACAGAATTTATCTTATTAATCCTTCCCTTAAATTCAAAAAATGGATCATTTTGATCTTCATCTGAGTTATACTAAATAAATATCATTTACCAATTTCATTAATTGTTCTTTTCTGATCAGAGAAATAATTTCAAAAGTGATTTACTTTTATTGATTTAATAAGCACAAGAACAACAACAACAATAATAATAATAAGCAGTTATAAAATAACAAACTTCCAAACTTCCAATTAAAAAAGAAATTTCTCCTTGTTAAAATTTCAATTTAAAATAATCTCATTATAATTCCTTTTCCTAAACGAATTAAATTAATTCAGTTAAATCCGTGGTAAAAAAAAAAAATCCGGCCGAATCGATTTCTCATGTCCCATTCCGTTGCTACATTTTCCTTCTTTCCGCATATATCTTTGCACATATATGTGCACCCATACATATATACTCATGCAGAATACACGTGCTCGTGTGAATGGCTGACGAAGGGAAATTTCGAGTTGGCGAAATGTCACTTCCCAGAACGTCTCCATCAATTTCTCTCGGTGCAGTTACACAGAGTTCACCCGAACTACAAGTAGCGAGGTTAGGATAGGTGTACAGTTGGGATGACTGGGAAATTATAATGCAATTTTCAGCTAATGGAGTTAAAATAACGTCGCAAGTTACCTGGCCGGAGTTCGAATCGATTTGTTAACTCATTAGCGACACTGTTCCACCTCACTGTGTGTTCTTCTTTTTCCCTTTCCTTCCCTTTTTTATAACGGTCTTCCGTCTATGATTAATTTCAATATTATCGCAGACACTTTTACCATGCAACTTTTATCGACCGAGTTGAGTGAAATTTGAACTTATATCGCGTATATAATATCCTTTCCTTATGGATGAGAAAAGGAAATTACATCTTGCGTATCGTTTCATAGATAGAATCTTTTTTCATGCTTTTCAATTTATTCTATAACGATGCATTATTTTTTTTATGTATTTAAATATAATTAAACTTTCTTAATTCTTCTCTATTCGCATTTTTTCACTAATTTTCTCACTTAACAAATTTTGAAAAATGAAAAAAATAAGCGATAATTTAATCGATAGCTTAAAAAAGTATATGAAGTATATGTTTGTCGATATCAAATATTACATTGTTTAATTATTATCATTATTATTTTTACTGCGATATCAAATATTTTAATAAATTTCTTCGTCGTATAAATACGCATTATGGATTTAGAACAATTGTACATTCGTGTACGATTTATTTATAAAAACTTATAAATTCTTTGATACATTACTTATGGAATAATCTAACAATTTTAGACTATATATAATTAAAAAAGAGAATCAATTTTTTAAAACGATATTATTTACAGGTTATTCAAAAATAAGGGTAAAGAGAGTTCATCAAAATTATCGTAACGAGAATAAAAATGGACGAAGAATCATACTTAGTTAATGTATCTCATTATTCCTTTGAGAAACATTTTCCAGCCGATCGGTTCTCCGTCTTAACCGATGATATTCGTCGAATTTTGTTTGCCTATTTATTCTCCTCCTCGCTATAATTTCTCGTATTGGACGAGTTCGTGGGTAGGAGGAGGAGGGAGGCGCAAAGAAATGGCAAGGAACTATGCGCCTACGATATCGCTTTACAGGCGAATGAACGCGAATTTCTAGCTCACGAAACATCGCCGTCGAGAAATATCTCTCCGCCAATTTCTACCACTGCTTCCGACCAAGTTTATACACTTGCAGCAAAGTGTGCACCATTCTACCGGAAACGTTATAAAATTTTAACGGGAATGTAGTTGTAATGCGATACAGATCCCTAAATCAGGTTAATATTCAGGGGAAAATCTGGTATTCGATGCAAATATTTCCGCATTTATTATTATTGACGTATACGAAACGTATACGGCGCGTTGGTGCGTTTGGTTATCCGAAATCAAGTTTAAACCCTCCTGATTTGTATTCTCCGCGGAAAAAGCAGAAGAATCTCTTTTAATCTCTTCGAGGCGCGTAAAAGCAAGATCGGTGCAAATCGATGCAGGATGCGGATAAATTTTTAAAATAAAAATACGAATGATGCAACTTTAATTTTTTATTTCGATGGATGCGTTATGAAACGTAAGATGCGGATTTGGATAAATTTTTTTTTAGATAAAAAATGAGAGTATAATATTTTTTTTTTTAAAGAAACTTATTGTTTTTTTACCTCGGATTATTTTACAAAATTTACTTGTTGGTAATAACAATCAGCTCTTCATTCTTTTTTGTGATTGTTATAAATATTTTTGAATCATACATGGAATATGGTATTAAATAAATAAATAAATAATACACGTATTTTGTAATATTTGACAAATGATAGCGACGAATTTGAAAAATTATTTCAAGGAATGTTTATTCAGGAATCAAAAATAAAATAAAATAATTTCAATAGAAATTATTAAATCGATAGGCAAATAATGAAATAAATCGGAGAAATGTAATTTCCTCTTGTCCAAATAAATCATTTTATGAATGAAATATGAAGTAAAATAATATTAAATCGTTTTATTAATGTAAAATGGTGTTTTTCGACGCTTTTGAATGTAATTATATTTTTAATACGCGATATTAAAATTTTAATTTCTTATTGTTTTCGTAACATATTGATCATCTTTAGAAACAATAAGAGGATTGTATATACCGTTACCAAGAGAACGGTATAAAGTGTTATAAATAATAAGGATTTCAATGAAATTTTTTAATTACTTGGGAAAGAAAGAATAATAGGCTTCTCGTTTAACCGTTTCTCGAATATTTAATAATTTATAATTACTATTTTATACTTCTTTGAAATACTACATCTTTGAAATAAAATATATTTCCCGCTAAGACAGTAATTCAATAATGCTATTTAGTTTTGTCACTGTCAACGAGTGATTTTAAATTTTAATATCGTCAGATGTAATCATACGTAGTTTGAATACATCATAGAAGATTATCTTCTTCTAATTTCAATTTTTCAAGGAATAATATTTACATTTGAAAAGATATTTTCATCTCTATTCCAATAGGCAAAATAAACACTTGTTTCGTATATATTACAAATCAAAATAATCCGTATGAGATTATTTCAAATATTTTCTACTATTTTTTTACTTTTTTTTTTCTTCTCAGTCAGTTCTTTTACACGCCATCTAGTTACACACCAAATTGTTTGGTCCAATTTTAAAAAAATTATTCCTCATTCCGAATCGTGATCGAATACTTTTCTTTAGCTTTAATGATTCTATCTTCCAAAATTTTTCCTATATTATGTAAATACATAAATACATGCAAATCTAGATACATTAGATAGATTGATCACATTAACAAATATATAAAAATACACTTTATGGATATACGTGATTTTAAAAATATACTTTTATATATAATCTCATTTTCGAGCAAAGCTGCATCGATTCCCGCCACGTCTTCGTAAATATGTTCGTTCCAGCGCGGTTCGTAACACCTGCAATGCATTGCAACTCGGAATTTGCGGTCGTACAGCTCTAAATAATCCTCGAGTTGGTAATATCACTTGGTCCACTAAATTCCCGCAGGCTGAATAGGTGGAGACTCCGTCGGTACTGGCGGCGGCTGTTAGGCACACTGAGAAATGCCTTATCCTCTTCGAGGGATTATAGCTTACCACGCATAATCGTCGTAATGAAATTTAAACTGGCGGCTTGGTGTGAACCATTAAATGCAGGGAGGGGGAGGGTGGTGCCGAGCAGTTTTGTACGATTCCGCTTGAATTGAACGCATCGCGCCTACTCAATGGAACGAGTTCAAAGAGGGTCTATGGAGCATTTGGCTGCAACCGTTTTGAAAGGATAATCGCTTCTCGTTTAAGAGGTGGTCGTGTGGTCAGTAGCGTGCGCATGCGTATAACGTGTACGTATGTTTGTAGAAGGAAAAGTTCTAGACCGTACGATTATTTTCTATTCTAGCGGAAAGAAATATGCTTTTGATCTCTTGATTTACTGATTTTAAGCGAAACATCAATTTTGAAGGCTCAAAGATTTTGAAGTTCTTTATCTTTGTTTTTACAAGAGATGAATGTTAGAAATTCATGTTGGTATTTTTAGATAAACGTGTAGAATGATGCTTTTAATGTAAACGAGCAAAGGAATAATATTTAGGCAAGGAAATTTAATTTAGATATAATTTGGCGATCTTAAGGTGAGATTTTATCGTATGTTATAAATACATTTTTTAGTACACTGTTACAGAAATAAAAAAATGCTCGATGATTTATTTACTGAATACTTTGATTAAGCGATTTTGCAATTATTTCGAGGAATTTTACGTATGTTGTATATAATATATATAAAATTAATGAAAGCAAAAAAATATTATTATTTATTAAGTTTGTAAATTTATTATAGTAAAGGATATCCTATTATATTTCATAGATTATTTTGACAATTGTTAACTATAGCATTAACGTTAATTAATAAATTTTAAAATAATTTAACATTAAAGTAGAATACAGAGATTATATTTTTCGTTTGAACTAAAAAGTATATATCAAAGTAAAGGGTTGGAAAATTAAAAAATTGTTTCTATTCTAGATCAAAGAAGTATAGTTCTCTATAAAATTTGATTTGTAATTACATAACAAGCTGACATTATTTTTCTTTTCATTAAACTAAAAAAAACATGTATATGTATAACAAAGTAAGATCGTTGTTTCTATCTGGATCAAAGGAACACGTGATTC
>NW_006263645.1:20403-21395 GCF_000469605.1 Apis dorsata | reverse complement strand
AAAAAAAAAAAAAAAAAAAAAAAAAAAAAAGAACCTTTGACGTATTCTCTACGTGATGGAATGATATGGGTAAAGGGGCAAAGGGGCAAAGGAAAGGATATTGCAAATGTTAGAGCTTGATACAAAGCGATTCTTTGCATCTTTTCGCCGACATAAAGGATACAGAATCGAAGCGCGTGTAACTGAATCAAACGTTTGAACATTTTGTTTTCGTACATCGTTCAACACTCGTCCAAACTTCAGAAGGATGAAACGAATAGTTCTTTTTTTTTTTTTTTTTTTTTTTTTCTTTTTGTCAAAGCTTTATGAATCAGATGTTACGGAAGAAGCTTATTACTTTGGAATTTTTATCTTTTATTGAAACATATTCATCGTGAAAGATCAATTAGATAAACTTTGTGGCGGGTTGAAAGTTTCGAAGGAAATTATCGTAAGTTTTCGAAACTCGAAACTTTTCCAGTATGTAAGTACAACGATATAATCCGGAGAACCTAAATTAATTAAACTTTGATAATAAGTTTCTCATCTTCTGTTCGAATCGATGATGCTGCGCGTGAAATTATTTAAAAAAGAATTGTACAAACATCGACTATTCCAAATCTTCTTTGCGAAATTTAATAACAAGAATTGATTATAAAAAATAAAAAAAAAAGAAAATATAAAATCCTTATGTTAAAAGAACACTTGGAATTTTCCATTCAAATTTTACTATTAGAAATATCTTTGGTAAAAATTTTTTTTTTATTACTAAAACAAAACTAACATTTTTGATCAAGAAATATTCAGTTCTTAATTCAATAAAAATTGTCCCATACTTTCACCTATTACACACAAATTTTTTAAAATCTAAAATCAGAGGAATTTAATGATAAAATAAATTTACAATTTAGATACAAAAACCTTCTTCCAAAATACTTTTTGTATTTAGCATTTAATAAAATGAAAAAAGATTTCCTGACAATAAAAAAATTGTTCCTATGCTTCACTTATTG
>NW_006263645.1:17295-20383 GCF_000469605.1 Apis dorsata | reverse complement strand
TTCAAATTTTTTAAAATCTGAAATCAGAAGGAACTTAATGATAAAATTATTACAATTTAGATAATTTCTTCCAAGGTACTTTTTGTATTTAATAAAGTGAAAAGAGATCAAAAAGATTTCCTGACAATAAAATTATTCCTATGCTTCACTTATTGTTATATTATATTATATATATTATATTATTATATTATTATTCAAATTTTTTAAAATCTGAAATCAGAAGGAACTTAATGATAAAATTATTACAATTTAGATAGAAAACTTCTTCCAAGATACTTTTAATTACTTTTCCAAGTATTTAATAAAATGAAAAAAGAGATTTCCTGACAATAAAAGAAATAGTTCCTATGCTTCACCTATTGTATTCAAATTTTCTAAAATCTGAAACCAGGAGGAACTTCATGTAAAAATTATTACAATTTAGATAGAAAACTTCTTCCAAAATACTTTTTATACTTAATAAAATGAAAAGAGATGAAAGACATTTCCTGACAATAAAAAAAATTGTTATGCTTCACCTATTATATTCAAATTTTCTAAAATCTAAAATTAAGAGGAACTTAATGATAAAATTATTACAAATTAGATAGAAAACTTCTTCCAAGATACTTTTTGTATTTAATAAAATGAAAAGAGATCAAAAAGATTTCCTGACAATAAAATTATTCCTATGCTTCACTTATTATATTCAAATTTTTTAAAATCTGAAACCAGGAGGAACTTAATGATAAAATTATTACAATTTAGATAACTTCTTCCAAGGTATTTTTTTGTATTTAATAAAGTGAAAAGAAATCAAAAAGATTTCCTGACAATAAAATTATTCCTATGCTTCACTTATTGTTATATTATATTATATATATTATATTATTATATTATTATTCAAATTTTTTAAAATCTGAAATCAGAAGAAACTTAATGATAAAATTATTACAATTTAGATAGAAAACTTCTTTNACTTTTTGTACTTAATAAAATGAAAAGAGATCAAAAAGATTTCCTGACAATAAAAGAAATTGTTCCTATGCTTCACCTATTGTATTCAAATTTTCTAAAATCTGAAACCAGGAGGAATTTAATGATAAAATTATTACAATTTAGATAACTTCTTCCAAGATACTTTTTGTACTTAATAAAATGAAAAGAGATCAAAAAGATTTCCTGACAATAAAAGAAATTGTTCCTATGCTTCACCTATTGTATTCAAATTTTCTAAAATCTGAAACCAGGAGGAATTTAATGATAAAATTATTACAATTTAGATAACTTCTTCCAAGATACTTTTTGTACTTAATAAAATGAAAAGAGATTAAAGAGATTTCCTGACAATAAAAAAATTGTTCCACGTACCTATATGCTATTATACTAAAATTTTATTATTATACAAAAATTTTCAAAAAACCAGAGGAGTTTAACATAATTCAACGTAAAATTAGACTGATTTAAATAGAAAATCCTTCTTTTAAGATACTTTTTCGACCGACTGTTATTATTGAAACACAACCATACGTGGATCACCATTCTCCCTCTTCTCCCTTACGATTTCGCGTCGAACGATAATTTCGCTCGTTAAAATTAACCGCAACGCTCAGTCGTCGCCGGGGACTGATAAGTTGTTCATCGCCCCGTAAAAGGGATTTGCATTTCCGCCCGCGAGTTTTTGGTTAATCCTTCGGTTGAAAAGTTTGCGGATACAAGGGTTACGCGCAAAGTCTCGTCCAAGTTTTTAATCCCCCGTGATGAGATGAGCGTAAGTAGGGCTTACCAGGGTATTGAGAATTTTTCTTCTTTTTTTCCTCCCAACGATCCACCTCGACCATGTAACACGCGTATCGTTTAATTCCCGCGAATAGCGGATACCTTAACGAAATTCGAACCTTGGCGGATTTGCTCTCTGGCGTACACGTACATATACGTGCAAGCTCGAGCTTAAGCCTTACTCTCCCCCGAAAGACAAATTTCCTGGTCCATTCTGAGGAGCAACGTTACGTCTCGATAATCTTAGCTTTGTACTCGAGGGGACAAAATCTTGTTCAATTGTCCTTGTTGTTAAATGTCACGCTTGTCGTGATTTTATTAATCGTGGAAAAATTTGCTCCAGTCATTCGATTTCGTTTTTTCCGATTCGATTGTGTTATTATTTTATTTTTTAGTATAATAAAATGTATTTGTATATATTAAATTAAAGTATTTGGGAGAATAATGAAATTGAGAATATCTTCTCTGAAACCAGAAGGAATTTAATGATAAAATTATTACAATTTAGATAGAAAACTTCTTCCAAGATACTTTTTGTACTTAATAAAATGAAAAGAGATTAAAGAGATTGACAATAAAATTATTCCTATGCTTCAATTATTGTATTCAAATTTTCTAAAATCTGAAACCAGAAGGAATTTAATGATAAAATTATTACAATTTAGATAGAAAACTTCTTCCAAAATATTTTTTGTACCTAATAAAATGAAAAGAGATCAAAAAGATTTCCTGACAATAAAAGAAATTGTTCCTATGCTTCATCTATTGTATTCAAATTTTCTAAAATCTGAAACCAGGAATTTAATGATAAAATTATTACAATTTAGATAACTTCTTCCAAGATACTTTTTGTACTTAATAAAATGAAAAGAGATCAAAAAGATTTTCTGACAATAAAATTATTCCTTCATTTATTGTATTCAAATTTTTTAAAATCTGAAATCAAGAGAAACTTAATGATAAAATTATTACAATTTAGATAGAAAACTTCTTCCAAGATACTTTTAAGTACTTTTCCAAGTATTTAATAAAATGAAAAAAGAGATTTTTTGACAATAAAAAAATTGTTTCTATTGCTTCACCTATTGTATTCAAATTTTCTAAAATCTGAAAACCAGGAGGAATTTAATGATAAAATTATTACAATTTAGATAGAAAACTTCTTCCAAGATACTTTTTGTATTTAATAAAATGAAAAGAGATCAAAAAGATTTCCTGATAATAAAATAATTGTTCTTATGTTTCACTAATTGTATTCAAATTTTTTAAAATCTGAAACCAGGAGGAATTTAATGATAAAATTATTACAATTTAGATAGAAAGCTTCTTC
>NW_006263645.1:14560-17281 GCF_000469605.1 Apis dorsata | reverse complement strand
ACTTTTTGTACTTAATAAAATGAAAAGAGATCAAAAAGATTTCCTGACAATAAAAGAAATTGTGCTTATGCTTCACTTATTGTATTCAAATTTTATAAAATCAGAGGAATTTATCTCTATTCTCATGACATCGCTTTAATCGACAATTCTAGCGTTAAAACAATTATATAAGAAACTCATAATTTTCCTAAAATAGTTTAATATATTATAAATAAAATAAAAATCATAGATATTTTCTAAAATAGTAATAAAAAATCAGTAACTCGAATTTTTTCTGTTAAACTTTTCTTTTTATAATTAATAAAATCACCAAGCGTGACATTTAGAACAAGAGCAATATATTCTTATAGAAATTCTAAGATTATAAAATCTGAAGATAATTCGAAATTATATATTTTATCGTGCAAATTGTTCAATATTTTTATAAATAAATTAAATATTTTTCAAGTTCTTTTACATTCCTATTAAAATATATTTAAGCTTAATTAAGCTCCAACAACAAGAATAAAATCTTCTTTTGTCGAGACTTTGCACGTTTGTTTCGAGATGAGCACATTCCATAAATATTTGTAACGCGTTAGGAAGACAAAATTTTTTCAATGAAATGGGCATCCCGACAACTAATAAAAAAAGGATATGGAACACGTAAATATTTTGCGTTTCATTTTGCCACATAGGTAATTCGCTTTTATCGTCCAAGTACTTAATGCAGTGTGTACATTAAAGTTAAATGTGCCGTCGGTTTAATGAAGCTAAAGGTTTAATGGCATCGATCGTTTCTGTTTCGTATTTCGTCCCCCGTATAAATGAAGA
Organism: Apis dorsata; assembly: GCF_000469605.1. Classification (NCBI taxonomy): domain Eukaryota; kingdom Metazoa; phylum Arthropoda; class Insecta; order Hymenoptera; family Apidae; genus Apis; species Apis dorsata. The sequence continues at coordinate 16,468 of NW_006263645.1, read as the reverse complement.
ATTTAATTAAACGAGGAGCGTTATACATTCCGTCACGCTATATTCACGAAAATAAAATAAATTGCTCGAAACTTGCTTACTTTATTTTATTTTATTTTATTTATTTTTTTTTTTTTTTTTTTTTTTATTTTTTTTTTTTTTTTTTTTTTTATTTTTTTTTTTTTTTTTTTTTTTATTTTTTTTTTTTTTTTTTTTTTTATTTTTTTTTTTTTTTTTTTTTTTATTTTTTTTTTTTTTTTTTTTTTTAGAATAACTTTATGAATAAAACTCAAAGAAGAAAAATAATATAATAACGTTAAAAACTTGGCTTTATAAAATACGAGGAGAGGAAACTCTATGAGAGGACGAAGACGAGACTTCAAATTCCCCGATTCCTCGCGCTTACGGCGTATCGAATTTGCTTTTAGTGCCGCGGAAAATCGGATGTAACCTTGCTAGGCGTGTTTAGGTAATCCTGGACGTAAACGGGGATTAAAGAAAATCCCTAGAGAGATCCACGGATCTTATAAAATGCGGTCGAATCTAGGCAAGTGTTGATTCTTGACTTTCAAGGAGGAACAGAACTTGTTTTCTGAAATAAGATAATTCTTTTTCCTAGTTCTTTTTTTTTTTTTCACTAACTGCAACTGTAATTCCATTTCCAACTATAGAAATAGAATATCCTCGAAATATTCCAACGTTGTACGCACAAATATATGTTCCATTATTAGGAATTGTTATTTTGCAACAATAAAGTTTTCTCTTTCATCATAGAAAATGGAAAATAGAATTAATTCACGCGTAAAAATTCCATTGTAACTCGCCGCTAAACAGATGGGCGGTTTTTGCCGTGGCGGTGAAAATAAATTTTTCGAAAATATCCCACTAATGCTCGATTATTTAACACGCAATCTCCATATCAGAACGTATTTCTACTGACCAGGGGAAAAATTCTATTATCTGTTTCTACTGGCAACAATGAAAATAGTCGCAATTAGATGGAAATTGAAATTTAATTTGGCCATATTCAACAGTAGTATACAATGAAACAGTATGCAGTGGGTTAGTTATCGAAAGGAAATTGGAACCAGCGTTTTCTTATTTTTAGAGAGAAAAAGAATTTCGATTCTGATTCCAAGTTCAATCCAATCTCGTTCAATTTTTGTAAAAAGATTTGGCAGCTTTGGAAAAGATTTTTAATTTTCTCTAAAATAAAAATAATGTAGAATCTTAAAGAAGAATCGTCAAAGTTTATTATTTAATTTCATTACCTTACTTTGTTAACTGCACGTTTTATCACGTTTCATCAAACCATGTTGCGCGAAATTACGTTTTCAAATTCGTAAAATAAATATTTCGAGACACTGTTTCCTGGTAAATATAACATAGGCAACATAGGAAATTACGTCATTAATTAACGGACAAGGCGATGTTGTAAATTGGTGTTGTAAATGTGTGTTTTAGACACCAGTTAACTCACTTAAGAGAACGTGACACACAATCGTTTTCTTCGTCTTCGTTTTTAAACACGTAATTCCTTCTTTCATGCGGTTTTCCATTATTATTCATTCAAATAGGTATATGCCTATTACATATTATTGCGTATGTAAATCTTACAAAATCTAAAAAGAATATATATGTATATACATAACTTAGAACAGAATAAAGGTACTTTTTTCAACATACATTTCGATAAAAAGGACAAAATAAAAATTCAACTCAACTTTTGTATATTGTAATTAATTCTTAATCGTAAAACTCTTTGTACTTCTCTTCAAGAATTCACTTCGAGCTGTATCCTAATCCTAAGCTATATGCGATATTAAATAATTATTACACGAGAGCCGTGAAAATATTACATTATTATTTCAGGTAAGTAAATTTGAAGACAGATGGATATCGCTGCTCGGAAAATATATTCAAAATATA
>NW_006263645.1:13408-14387 GCF_000469605.1 Apis dorsata | reverse complement strand
AAAAAAAAACTTACGTATATTTGAAACAGCTTATATAATTTCTAAAAATTCCCAATTTTTTGATCGATATTTTTAAAGTATCCAAAAAATGTTTGCAATGTTTTTCTCCAGGAGTCATCCCACTTTTTTCGAGCTAATCAAATCAGATCTTTTTTGAAACATCCTATACAACGATTCGCACAATTTTTGAGAAAGCAAATCGTGCGTATGCGCGATCACTTTTTGGCGTTGGAAGAAAGAGAAGAAGGTACGATACGCACGATCCGCATAGTAACGAAATAGCAGAATGCATCACTCAGAAAACCGGTTTTTCCCTCGACTTTCGCGACAGAAGTAATTTCCATCTGAGGAGAGACAAAGAGGGAGTTTCTCGAGTTTCGTTCCTCTCTTTCTCTCTAACTATTCCTGCTTCTACTCCACTAACGGAAGGAACGCGATTTCTTTTTCCTCTTCCTTCATCGCTCTTCACCGGTTCCTCTTATTCATCCTCTTCCTTCCTTCCTTCCTTCCCTCGTTCGTTCTTTCGCTCCGCTGAAAGACTTAATTCGTCGGACGTCTTAATCAAAAGTTACGATTCCTCTGTTTTGCCCGAAGTTAAACGTCATATCTCGTAGCTACGTTTATAATAAGAATGGATTTTAATTCGGCGAAAGTGAAAAGTGAGAATATTGAATATCTTTCGTCGCTATGCAACTACTTGAATTCATTCCGTCCAATTTTTCCTTAAATCGTATATAAAATACGTTCGATTTTGTAGAATCTCGTCGAATTCGAGAAAATTATTTATCCAATATATCTATTTCTCTTCCTTTCGCTTTCGTTACTTTTAAGTCAGATAATTCGATAAGATTTTTCTTATTCGAAAGATTTTCTTGAATCGTTCCTTTTCATTTTTTCCAATTATCGACACACGGAAATTAAATGTTTTACACGAAGAGTAATTGGAAGAATAATTTTAAAAGTCGTCACATGCACATTT
>NW_006263645.1:10422-11628 GCF_000469605.1 Apis dorsata | reverse complement strand
TATATATTGTTTGTTGAATTTTTTCTTTCGACAAACAATGTAGTTTAGTTTTTCTTTACAAGAGGGCTTTTTATCGTGCTAAAATAGCGAATACACATATTAAACGGGTAAAACAATTGTCCACCCCCGCATAGATTTATTAGAATCGACGTCCGTTCGGGCGTGGAGGATCGATTTCTTTTGTATTCGAAACGGTTAAGCGATCGATTCTCGATATTTTTTTTCTCGTTTCGTTACATTTTTCCCTCCCCCCTCGCTTCTTCTTTCTTTTGGCACGCCAATAATCCGAACAACACACGGTCGACAAGCTGGAAAACAATATTAAACCTGTTATTAATGAAATAGAGCCATTATAAATATGAGCAAAAATGGAGTATTGGAAAAAGGATTATTCGTGGAATAAAAATTAAAGAGAAGTCATTTGAATGATATCTTAAATAACTTGTGTTTCTATTTCAATTTAAGCATTATTCAATTTAAGATTAAACAAATTGTGGTCTGCAAAATCACTTTATTACAAATTCGATTGATATAAATTGTTTTATCAAAACCAAAGATAATTCTAATGTATGAAATTTTTTTTTTTTTAAGAAAAATAGTAAAAATTGAAAGAAGAAGAAAATATATTTCAATGCACGCAAAAGTTTTCATCGAAATCAATTTCTTCGTGGATAAGACTTTTGTGATCGATTGTACCGCAGATGACAACATCTTCAAAGATAAAAAAAAAAAAAATACCTTCCATCGTTCCTTTTCTATTATATCGGTGCGCTCAAACTTGTTACGGTTTCCTCCAACCGAGAGGAACAATGTTTCCATGATTTTTTCATCCCGGGACGATGACGAGGCTCGCGCAACTTTCCGCAAAAGCGTTGTTTCTCGTCATCGTTGGAGATGGTAACGTACGGTTAGGATGAAAGAAACTTTCCACCGTAATAGTTTTTTACCTCACTCTTGGTGGCCTTTTCCATTTTCGGAGTTTCCGTAACTAATGACACGTATATAAAGTTTGAAACGAGCGATGCATGAAGTTTCAACGGTATTATTTTTTTCCCTCTCCCCTCCTTCGTGTCGTGTATCTGAAAAAATGCGATGCTTTGTTATACTTCTTCGAGAGAACACGCCATCTCCGTTGGAAAAGTCTTCGTGGAGGTTCGTTTATTTTTATTTTTAAAAGATATAATTTTTTAATGAAAATTTTAATGA
>NW_006263645.1:6899-10340 GCF_000469605.1 Apis dorsata | reverse complement strand
TTTTTTTTTTTACATTTTGTATTAATTTTGTATTAATTGAGATATTAATGGATTTTATTTCATTCTTCCTTCGCAAATGTGCATGATTTTTTATTAAAATTGTTTCCTCGATACTGTTATTATTATTAAAGAATAATGGAAACTCTTAAAATTTCTGGATTAAGATCAACTTAAATAAATGACTCTTATTCCTGACAAAGATGCATTGGAATATTGTCATGTAATTAGCTGAGATATTGATGAAGAATAATATTCTCTCTTTCCAAAAATTTATATTGATAAAAGCATAGATATAAAATTAATTGTAAGATTAGTATTCTTAAAAAAGATGCATTGCAATATTGCCATACAATCCATTAGCTGAGATATTGATGAAGAATAATATTTTTTCTTTCCAAAAATTTATATTGATAAAAAGAAAAAGAAGAATAGTGAAATTTAATAAATAAAATAGCAAAGGATAATAAAACTAATTCTAAGACTATATTCCTAACAAAGACGCATTGCAATATTGTCATGCAATCCATTAGTTTTATCAATGAAGAATAATATTCTCTTTTTCCAAAAATTTATATTGATAAAAAGAACAATGAAAATTAAGACTAGTATTGTAAGACTAAAAAAACTGCAATATTGCTATACAATTCATTAGTTGAAATATTAATAAATATTCTCTTTTTCCAAAAATTTATATTGATAAAAAGAAAAAGAAGAATAATAAGAAAAAATTAATAAAATAGCAAAGGATAGCAAAAGTATAGATGTGAAACTAATTGTAAGATTATTCCTAACAAAGATGCACTACAATATTGCCATACAATCTATTAACTGAGATATTGATGAAGAATAATATTTTCTCTTTCCAAAAATTTATATTGATAAAAAGAAAAAGAAGAATAATGAAAATTAATAAATAAAATAGCAAAAGATAGTAAAAGCATGGATATGAAATTAAATAAGACTAGTATTCCTAAAAAAGTTGCACTGTAATGTTGCAATCCATTGGCTGACATATTGATGAAGAATTTCCTAAGAATTTACATTGACAAAAGAAAAAAGAAAAATAATGAAAATTAATAAATAAAGCAGCAAGAAATATTATTGATAAACAAAATAGCAACAAGATATTGCAAAAATTATCTACTTAAAAAATCATAGGCGTAAATTAATAAATAAAAAAAGAAAGAAAACGAGTAATTATCACTGTACTTCTTCTTAAATAGATCCTTCCAACGATTATCTTCGCGATTTCGTTTCTTTTTTTCGAGTATTTACAAATTAAATACTCGATTCCTTGGTCTAATTACTTCCAATCGACTTTCGTTTAATGATCAGCTTCAGGTAAATGGGGGATACTTGGAACTGATAGAAAGAAATTAGAAAGATACGATCGGGTTTTAATACGGGAGAGAGAGGGAACGTTAAGCCTTTATTGTGGTCCACGCACACGGATCCCTTAAATTTTCGATATTATCCGCTTAAGAGAGGATTTTTTTACCGGAAGATGAAGAGAGAATTAAAGCGGAACGAATCTCGATTCGCAACAGATAACAAACTGTATCTTCTGCTTAAGGGCCATCCGTTAAAGGGAGGGAAAATGCGGGATACGAATCCAGGAGAGGATGGATTATTTGCATAACTTGTAAAATATTTAGTTCGCAGTTGCATTTATTCCTCCACTCACGAATAAAAGTTTATTCGAGTTGTATTCACGTGATATTTAGATGTGTATATATATATGTATCAAACTGCAATTTCATAATGTTTGCGATATAAAAATTGGAATTGAATTGCGTTCGTATTAAATTAACAATATATTGATTTAAATTCATTCAAAATTTGTTAAAAATTTTATCTTATGTAATTAAGTTGTTAGAATCTGAACACATTGGAAAGAAGCAACAGCAAACAGAATCTTGGAATTGAAGTGGAATGAAGATGTAATTGTTATAACAAATGTAAAATTAAATTTTTATTCAATCTGTTCCATGTATTCAGTTATTAGTGATACAATTTTTGTTGTGAGCATTGTTAGTATAAACTTCATTGAGTATAACAAGCAAAAAAAGTTTCTTTCATTAATCCTAGACTTTTAAGAAAGAAATTACATTTTATTACGTGACAAGTGTGTCAAATATAAGAGAAATTATGACACGATAAGTAATTGGATAAGATATGAAAATCATTGGAATAATCAGAGCCTGACGAAGCTTATATTAGGTTGTATAAATTATTACAATTTTGTGTCTGTTTTAACAACATTAATAACATTGAATCATTTTTATTTTTGCGAATAAGACACTGATCTATGATGAAGAAAAATCTTGGAATTAAAACGGAGTGAAAATTTAATATAATATAATGTATTAAATTTTTGTTCAATTTATTCCATGCACTCAATTATAAAAGTTATATCAGTGAAACAAAAAAGTTTCACTAATCATAGTAATTTGATTTTTAAGACAAGAATTGGTCCATTTTCTCTAAAATTACACTTTATTATAGTTTTTTAAATAAATTTTTTCTATTTTTATCCAAAAATAATAATAAAAGGAAGAATTTACACTCGAAATAATTATTTTATAATTTTGGGAAAAGAAAAATATTTAGAAATTGGAGATCGGTAATTTTAAAATTTCCTTCCTAATAGTTTTCTTCCTAACAATTGATGATAAGAGAAATTATAACACGATAAATAATTGGATAAAATATGAAAATCATTGGAGTACATAATTACAATTTTCTCTTTTAAATATCAATTTTCGAATATCGGATCCACTATACAAATCCTTTATAATTCAATCTTTTCTTTTAAAAGAAACAATCCATCTCTGCTAAAATTGTATCCCTCCTCCTCCCTATTAAACCGCAATAACGAACATTTATTACGTAGTTTCTTACGAAGTAGCAAGTTTTTCCCACCTTCTCGCCTTTCATCCAAGGAAATAATAGCTCCCCTACACCTGAAATTTCCCAGTCGATATTTTACAAGTTTACAACCGGCAAGTTTGCCTCTGTACACACTTCACAACACCTGCATGGATTGGAACCAGAGCATTATTACAAGAGATCGTCAATCATCTTCGTTAAACTCGATGAGATCCGAAAATCATCGAGGTAAGACGATACATTAATTCGAATTAATTCGAACGAAATGGCCTCTTTGTCTCGTCCTTAGATAATATGGGATGGGAGGGAAGTTGAACAAATATTACGGGAAAGGGAAATGCAAAACTAGCCGGAAATTGGACTCGGCCGTGTTCCACTTATGTAACCAATATTGTTGATTTTAACCAGGGTTTCACGTGCTTTTACCTGCTTTATCACGTTTACCTGCTACGTTTCCAGAGGAAATTTATTACTGTTATTTATGCCTTGTGTGTTTAAAGGAAACGTTAGAATTACCGATCTCCAATTTCTGAATATTTTTCTTTTCCCAAA
>NW_006263645.1:0-6730 GCF_000469605.1 Apis dorsata | reverse complement strand
TTTTTTTTTTTTTTAACGAAACGAGTATTTTCTTTCCAAGAAAAGAAGATTCAAGCTACTTTCTTTGAAGGAGGGAAAATTACTTTTTGGCAGGCAACTCGTGCTTTCTTTTATTTAAATCAAGCGATTCTGTGAGTCAAGTGATTTGTTTAAGTTTAAGAGAAAAAAATATGTGTAAAAAGATACAAAAAGATACAAAGTGTATAAAGTGTGAATGTTTTTATGTATTAATAATATTTAAAAAGGTAATCCTCGTTTCATTTAATGTGTTCATAAAAATTTCAATATGCATAAATATATGTTACGGTCTTGTAAGCAATTTGTATATTTGCATTAGATGAAAGTGAGAAAGGGTGAGAGACGGAGACGTCTATATCTCCGTCTCACTTCGTCCAATGCAAAAAGAAAATTAAATTATATAACTTGATAAATAACTCTTAATATTATACCAACATATTTTTATTTTGATCTCTAATATTCCATTGATAACAATCTTTAAAGAAATCTAAAATTCACATTCTGATATAATAATTAAAAATATGAAATAATACCAATAAATAAAGGGATTAAAAATTGAAAAATTGAATACATATAAAGAAAATTTCCTTTCCTTTGAACCACTCTTAATCGAAATATGCGACTCAACCTTTAATCGTTTAGAACTCTTCACTGCAAAGAAAAATTTTCCGAGATAATGTTTAATACTCGATGAATGTGTAAAACTGTGTTTACAATATTTATTTATTATTAATGTAAGCAACGCTCATTCGTATCGTATAGGAACAACGAAAACAGAATTTAATTCCAAACAATCTAAAAACTTTTATTCGCAGCACAATGTCAAACACAGCAAGTGTCAAAGATTTTGCGAAATATTCCAGTAAACGTTTGAACATTTAAATCTCATAAGGTCGCAGTTCCAAAAGTAATATTTGTATGTATGTAATACCCTCTGGGTGGGTCAATACAGTAGAATTTCCATATACGAGCACGAAACTATATATCCGAACTTACTAACCGAACATTCTATTATCCGAATTGTACACTATCTCGCAACAATGTAAATAGTCGCCTTTACGAGCGACGGAAGTAGAATTTAATTTGAAATTGACATTTGGTCACGTTCGCGTTAATACGTACGATGATATCGAAACGCAAACGTTAATTGTTAATTATCGAAAATCGAAATCGAAAATGTGTTTCGAAGAATTCGAAATAAAAAGAAAAAAGAATTTGTGGAAATCTTGATTTTAAAAATAGAAACTTTTCTATATTGTTGTAAATTTTGTCGGGAACGAAAAGGAGGATTTCCTCAAAATATAGAATAAACTCTTATTTAACAATTGGAGAAAATTAAACTTATTCAAACGCTTTTGTCTCTCAATTAGTTTGGATAATGAAGGTTCTATGTGGTTAACATTATTTATTTTCGTTTTATCTTTTCGTGTACGAGAGATAAATCGTTTTGCAATTAATTGGAAAAAAAAAAAAAAGAAAAAAAGAAAAGATAGGAAATTAAGCTGATAATTAAAAATATTTCGAGTGAAGTAATTGAAATACTTTCTTAGAGGCGTGTTTCATTTTAATTTTTAGATTAAGGTTACCCGCGTATTTCAATTAAATTACATATTGCAAGCCTCTTTTGCCTCTCTTAAGCTCGGCCGGTTAGTTAGCAGAAATTAATTTTTGCAAAAATTTAATCTTCTTGTTTAATCGGTAGTTAAAATATTATATTTTTAATTGAATTTGTTGAGATATCGCGATTATCATTTTATTATTCGCGTTTATCTTATAATATATCCTTACGTTACGAGTTATTCTCTTTTATTCTGAAAATTATCAAAGAACAAAAATTTTACGATTAATTACTTTAAAACTGTTATTAAAATGTATATTTTGCAAAATTAAAAATATAATAATAATTTATAATTTTAAAATTTAAAGTTCTAATCTTATAACAAATTGATATTTAGAAATTATTCTCTTATGAGAAAACAATCTCAGTTATCTTGAAACAATTGGTTTTGATATTTTACCCTATCTTCTTTGTATTTCTAAAGACGATAATTAAATATCTTATTTTCGTCGCTCTGTTTCGTATGTAAACTCATTGCAAGATAAAGAAATTTAAATACACCGAATATATTGCAGTTCTATTACCTACAGAGTAAAAAAACTAGATATCCCTAGTGAATATCTAGTTAATTTCTTTGGTCATTGTTACACATAACATGTTGGTAATAATTCTTTCTATCGGTGTAAGATTTATCGTGGCATGATTGTAAGAACAATGTTGTTTTTTTTATTGCTATTCGTTTTTTTGTACGAGAAAATTTCACTTTTCTCGTGTTGATTCTGTCTCTATATTCTACGAAAAGTTTTACAGATAACAATAATAATAATTTTAATGGAATTTGATAAATTTTTACAAAATATTTATAATGTTCTTAAATTTCCATTTTATTGCAGATCATATTATGAATCCTTGAATAAAAAGTAAAATGAAAAATAAATTGATATGACTTGGAAAATTATTATAAATTTAGATATTCTTTTATCTCTGCTTCAAATTATTCCGAGAAAAGTTCTCATCTGCTTTGGACAGATTCATTTGAGCAAGTTCCATGAATTTTTAATATTGAAATATTTTTCTTATTCTTCTTATTCTATATATATATATATATTCTTCGTACAAAATGGTAGCACATCCTACGATTTTTCATATTATATAAAATATATTCATAATATGAAAAAAGATTAATCGAAAATCATATTTTTTTTCTATAAATTTGACCAATTCTTTCGCATTAGATGAAATTTTTTTGCATAAGAAAAATATATGTATTTTCACGCGAATCTGAATCTAAATATAATATCATTTAAGAATAACTGATAATATTATTAATATACACGAATATTTCGAAAAATAAATTTATTAGTAAATTACGTGATAATTCTACTACAAAATCGAAATTTTTTAATTTTATTTCATGAAGCATAATAAAAATATAAAAGATAAATATTTAATTATTAATGCAGACAAATCATACGTAAAAAAAAAAAAAAAAAAAAAAAAAAAATTTTATTTTTAATTCAGACAAAATAAAAATAAAAAAAAAAAAAAAAAAAAAAAAAATAAGAATAAAGTTCACGCGTAACAAGCCTGAATTATAATATGCTTTAAAGTTGAAAAATAATTGAAAAAATAATTTTTTCCATGCAATACGCGTATTTTAATAGCATATTTTATTATACATTTCAAATTTTTTTTTTTTTTTTTTGCGCACGACCGCGTAGAAAAGAATTATTAATTTTTATTGGCCATACTTTTAATCGATGTATCGAGAAAATATTTGTTTTTATTAATCGATCGAAATGAAAAAAAAGGTTCATTATTCAACCTCATTTCCAAGGAACTGGAATCAAAACTGGTATTGACACCTTAAAATAGCTTTATTCCTGGGACCGACGTGCGTCAATAAAGTTTATGAATTATGGAAAGAAATTTTTGACGTCCAGGCTTGCTTAGGGCGGGATATTTGATAAACGGTAGTCTGTAATTATGATAAACGAAGGGTTCGTAATATTCAAAAGGTTTGCTTAATCGATGCTTAGAAGTTAGTGAGGGTATCGTACATTCTAATCAGTTAATCGATCGATTATTTTCTTCATTTTCTTCCCTCGATTTTTCTTCGTTCGATTTCTCTTCATTCAAGATGATGTATTTAATTCGGTTAATAATCTCTGATATCGATACAACCATGTTACGTTTTCAAATTGGACGAAATTTATTTAAAATAATTAAAAAAATTTTAAAATAGTTATTTTAAATAAGATTAATTATTGATAAATAATATGTTTCGAAATTATGCTTTTCACGAATAATTTTTTAATTATATTAATATTAATAAGGTATAAATATTTGATATCAATAATTCATTTCCATCGAATAATAAATAATTTATCTCGTGAAGAATAAATTACAAAGATTTAAAAATTAAAAATTACAAAGATTTAAGAATTAAAAAATGGAATAATTTTTTTCCAAAAAATATTGGAAATTACATTTTGAAAATTGGGATTGAAAATTTCATTTCTTAAAATTAACCTTATATCTACATGTATAAATTTCTTTATGATACAGCGTACAAATATTTTTCCTTTTCTCGTATACTTTATTAAACAATGACATAATTCGTTAATATTTGACCAAATACACCATTGCAAATTGACTTAAACGAACAAATAGCAACACGCGCAATTAAACGGCTGTTCCGCTGTAAAGCGTGAAATTGAATTCAAATAATGGAGCTTACTTTAGTTTAATCCATGCAACTTTGACCCCCGTATTATGAAATACGGTATTTTCCAAATTATACGTGATCGCAATCAAGTAGAATCGGAGTAGAATGTGTTGCTATCTGAATAATTTATGGAACTTTGCTATAAAGAAGAATTTAAAAGATTCATATGCTTGATTATACGAAATATACAGAATATATATATTTTTAAATTTAAATTTGATTTGTTTAAAAAAATTGTGACATTGAGAAATATTTTAGTTAAGAATTATTAAAATACATAGAATTTTTGAAAAATAATTTTAACGAAAAAATAAAAAAAAGAATTCAATTTTGGGATCATCTTTGTTTCGATACCTTTAATATTATTTTATGATTCAACAATTTTTATTATTTTAACAAATATATGTAACTTCTCAACAATATTCGCGTTAAACTTTATATATTATAATACAAGCTATATATAAATAAATTTGCATGATAAAATTATCGACATTTTGTAAATATTACGTAGTTTGAATTTGAATAATATTTTTTTACATATTAAATGAATATTTATAAACTTATTACTGTTCGTATAAAAAACGCACAGTATATAGTTATTATATTACCCATCTTTCTTTACTGAGAATATCATAAAAATTATCAATGCTTCTTTCAAATTGACATGCCCATTTGTTACATCAAGTAGAAACGAAACCGAGTTGATCGAAAATACGTCCAGCGACATCTGTTCCATATAATCTCGTCCTGTTTTCTTTTCCTTTTTCTCTCTCCTCTCCTTTCCTTTGTTCTCTTATCGGTCGCACCAAATGAAAAATGGTGCAAATTTTTCCTCGAATTAAGAAGAAGAGCATCAGGAAACGATTTATCGTAAAAACATTAATGACAAAATTTTGTTAAAATTCGAACGAGGCGCGCAACTTTTTGGCGCGTAATTCTCAAAATGGCGAACGAGGGAGCCATTTGGAAGCGAAACTTTCTCCTAATCACTTTGTCGCGAAATTTCCAGTTTCCACAGCACTCGCTAATTTTTAATAACACATCCCGCTTGTTTCGTTTGAAAAATAAAAAATGCAAACGCAAATTCATGGATGTGTCGTAAACTTTATAAACTTGTAAAGCTTATGAAACTACGTATAAGAATACGTTGTCGTGCTAAAGGTGCTTACAGAGTTTCAAGGATTTGTTGGTAGTACTTTGCATTTGTCATGAATTACGAATATTACACCCCACTTTTTCGACGTGGCCATTGTACGAAATATAAAGTTTCTGACATGCTTCAAAAACTTGGTAGAGACAAATGGTGGTGAATTATTCCTCCAGGATTATGGCGATGTTTATTTCTATTGTCCCTGTGGGATCAAAACCTTTTTGGTTTGAAAGAAAAATAATATTTCTGTGAACAATTTACCCCCAGAAAGTATTTTGATTATAATTTTTCTCGTGTAACAGATATATTATTCATCGAATATGAACAATTTTAAATATTAACTTCAAATTAATAGCGTGATAATTCTATCATCATCTAGAGCATTCTACTCTTTTAACTAATTTTCAATTATGTTTGTAATATAAATATAATTATTTGGAGGAAAATATTTTCTACGCTTTTGAAAGTAATCAGCAAATCATTTAAACGAATTAAAATTATCGATATGCATAAAATCTCTATGTAATTTTCGTAATACTTGTGTCTATAGCAAAGTCAAATAGAACAAATACCATCCTCAAATATTATCTTATTCGAATAAAAATACTTACTATTTCCAATGATTATCAATTCGACTGTTCAATTTAAATTCTATTGACACATACTCTTCCTTCATAACCGGACGTTTAATTATTTTTTCAAGCAACAACGATTATTAAAATACAATTTTGATTTCATTACAATTATTTAAACTGTATAACGATATGAAAATATACAAAAAAAAATTGATTTACATCTTTCACGTACGAATAACAATAACAAAATCGAAAAATTATGGAACTAAAAATATTTGAACAAGATATTCCTGATGCATCCACAATAAAAAAAAAATCGAATTACATTGATTATTAAAATACAATTTTGATTTCATTATTTTAACTGATATTTAAACTGTATAACGATATGAAAATATACAAAAAAAAATTGATTTACATCTTTCACGTACGAATAACAATAACAAAATCGAAAAATTATGGAACTAAAAATATTTGAACAAGATATTCCTGATGCATCCACAATAAAAAAAAAATCGCATTACGTTGATTATTAAAATATAATTTTGATTTCATTACGATTATTTAAAATGTATAACGATATGAAAAGATACAAAAAGAAAACTGATTTACATCTTTCACGTACGAATAACAATAAGAAAATCGAAAAATTATGGAACTAAAAATATTTGAAGATATTTCTGATGCATCCACAATAAAAA
>NW_006263644.1:1631909-1641264 GCF_000469605.1 Apis dorsata | reverse complement strand
AACAGAAGGGCCACTAGAGGAAATTGTTGAAGAAATAATAAAACCTCTTCCAGCACTAGAAAAAGTTAAGCCTACGGAAGTAGAAGAGGTAAAGGAACAAATAACTATTACGGAGGAAATAACCAAAGAAGGCAAACCTAAAAAAGTCACGAAGAAAAATATAATCAGACGTAAAGGAAAGAAGCAACAGGTGACTGAATTTATTACTATCGAAGAGCAAGGAAAGGCTCCGGTCACATCTGTTACTGAATGTCCAGTAGAAGAAATAGTTGATGAGATTGTTAAATCACTTCCCGCGCTTGAGGATGTCAAGCCTGCAGAAGTGATGGAAATGCAAGAGCACGTAATCCTTACCAAAGGTGTTATTAAGGAAGAGAAACCGAAAGAGATTACAATGAAGAAGATAATTAAACCTACAGGCAAAGAAGAAGAAATAGTTACTGTTGAAGAAAAAGAAAGACTACCTATTACGACAGTGTCTGAGGATCGTGTAGAAGAAATACTCGAAGAATTGTCGGAACCAGTTTTGTTAATTGAATATGTTAAACCAACTGAAGTAGAAGGTGTACGTGAAGAAATCACGGTCACCGAAGAAGTAACTAAAGAAGGAAAACCAAAGAAAATAACTAAAAAGAGGACTATCACACGTAAAGGCAAAGAACAACGAGTAATAGAAGAAGCTACGGTTGAAGAACAAGACAAACCTCCAGTAACTATTATCACTGAAGGTCCTATTGAAGAAATAGTTGAAGAAACGGTAAAAGCTTTACCTGTACCCAAATATATGAAACCAGGTGATGTAGAAGAAGTCCGTGAACAAGTTATTATTACTCAAGAAATAACCAAAGAAGATAAGCCAAAGAAGATAACCAAGAAGAAAGTTATCAAACTCAAAGGTAAGAAACAACAAGTGACTGAAATTGTTACCATTGAAGAACAAGGAAAGAAACCCATTACAACTATAACAGAAGGACCTGTTGAAGAAATAATTAAAGATTCTATAAAACCATTCGTAAAACCATCCGAAATAGAAGAAGTTCACGAACAAGTGACTGTCGTTGAAGAAATAAAGGAAGGCAAACCTAAAAAGATTACTAAGAAAAAGAAAATTAGACAAAAGGGAAGAGAACAACAAATATCTGAAACTATAATTGTTGAAGAAGAAGGAAAGTTGCCAGTTACAACGATTACCGAAGGTCCTACAGAAGAAATAATCGAAGAAACTGTGAAAATTCTGTCTGCTCCAGAATACATTAAACCAAATGAACTGGAAGAGATTCGTGAACAAGTTACTATCACACAAGAAATGACCGAGGAAGGCAAACCTAAGCAAATTACGAAACAAAAGACCATGAAACGTAAAGGAAAGAAACAACAAGTGACGGAAGTTGTAATAGTTGAAGAGGAAGGCAAATCTCCTGTCACAACTATTATTGAAGGTCCTGTCGAGGAAATTGTAAAAGAAACTATAAGAGCACTTCCTATTTTAGAACGTGTAGAACCAACAAAAGTGGAAGAAGCAGTTGAAGAAGTAACTGTTACTGAAATTGTTACCGAGGAAGGTAAACCAAAAATCGTTAAGAAGAAAATTCCTAAAAAAGTTTCTAAAAAAATGTCTGTTCCTAAAGAAGAAAAAGAAGAAGTTCCAGAAATTTTTGAAATTTCTGAACTTCCAAGAAAACTTAAGAAACCAATTAAACTTGAACGTCACAAAATAACTAAAGTCGAAGCCACGAAACTCGAAATACAAGAAATATCTGTAGATAAACCTCAATTTGCACAAATTAAATTGCGTAAAACTCCAATCGTAAAACGACCTGTGGAAAAGAAAGAAAAAATTCCTCGAGTTCTTCTTCGAAGTCGAATTACATCCATAGAATGGCCTCCAGCCATAAAATATTTGAAAATGGAGGAATTTGAACCGAATGAAGTTCAAAATGGTATTTTGTCTCGCAATGTCGAAGAAGCTGCCACTTTACCAAAATCTAAGAAGAAGAAGTTGAAACGTTTGGAAAAGGAAATAACCAAACTAGAAAAGCTGGATCAAGAATTCGAAGAATTGAAAAAAGAATTACCTCTGGAAAAACTTGAAGAGCCTCTAATAGAGAAGCCAGAAAAGAAAGGGAAGAAAAAGAAGCCTGTTGAAAAGGTTAAAAGCGAAAAGCCACAGTTGATGAGAATCAGCATCAAAGAACAGAAACCTATCAAATTGAAAATTGAGGAACCAATTACTCCTTTGTTTGCACAGATTAAACTGAAAAAAGCACCTATCAAATCAAAAAAGAAAGAAGATAAAGATGAAACTAAGTTTCTTAAGGTTTTATTACGCAGTCGTATCACAGAACACGAATGGCCACCATCTATCAAATATCCTATTATTACTGAACTTGAACCTAATTATGTACAGAGTGGTGAACTATCTCGCACTATGGAAGAAGCGTTAAAACTAAAGAAAGTGAAACACAAGAAAGTGAAACTTCCAGAAAAAGAAATAACAAAATTGGAAAAACTGGATCAAGATTTCGAGAAATTAAAGAAAGTTCCATTAGAAAAAGTAGAAGAAATAGCGCCGTATGAACGTAAGCTTAAACCCAAAGAATCTGAAGAAGAGAAACCGAAAAAATTGAAAATAGGCAAAGGAAAACCTCGGCCTGCGGAAGAAGAGGAGCCAGAAGTAATCAAATTAAAGAAAATACCGGAAAAAGTTCCAAGTATTTCAGAAAAACTTACTCCTATTGCAAGAAAGAAAGATGAAGTAGACAAACCTGAAAAAGAGAAAGAAGAGAAAGAATATCCTGAAGTAAAATCATTCGAACCATACGAAATAGAAACAACCGAAGTAGAATTAGAAGAACTAGAAAAACCAGAATATCCAAAGAAACCAGAAAAAGTGCCTAAAAAGATCCCAACTAAGAAACCGAAGAAGGAATGCAAGATACCGACTCAGGAAACTGAGGCTGTTCCAATAGTACCCGGTGTTCCAAAATCAAGAGAACCTGAAGAAGAAGAAGAAATTAAGAGAAGAATTCCTGAATATGAAGCTTCAACGGAAGAGCCAGAGAAAACTAAATTAAAACCTTGGAAGAAACCTGAAGAAGGAAAAGAGCAAGAAAAGAAATCTGAGTATTATCTAAAATTCGTTCCCAAAGACGACGATATTGTCGAGATTGTCGAAATTGTCACGACTGTGAGCACGGAAGAAACACCAGAAAAGAAACAACGAAAAATCAAAAAAAAGAAAACCACGACGAAACGTGGAGACGAAAAACCGAAAATTGTCGAAGAGACAATGATAGAGGAAGAGGGTGAACCTATAGTAACGGTCGAAGAAATTGTCGAGGATAAAGCCGTATCAATCGAATTGAAACCTATACCTATCGAAGAAATCAAAGAAGAGATAGTAACGAGCGAGATTATGAGCGAGGATGGAACAAAGAAAATGGTGCGCAAAAAACGCGTCACGAGAAAACGCGAAGGTAAAGAACAGATCACCGAAGAGGTGGTCGTGGAAGAGGAAGGTAAAGAACCATTAATAGCAACAACAGAACTTCACGAAGACACTACACGAGAAATACACGAAAAACCAAAACACAAAAGACCAACAAAACCAAAAGCTGACGAGAAAGTGACGGAAGGTAAGCCCATTTCTTACGTATTACAATTATACCATCACCATAGCCTACAATTATATTATATATATACGTCAGTTTTCATTTATCGAGCATAAATGATATACGATTTAAACAAAATACAAAATACAAAGACATAATGGACAAATATACTTGATATTGTACTATGTACTACATAATCGGTGTATATGTTTATAAGCACTTTGTTTATACGCTTCTACTATTTTCTATCTTCGTTTATTCGTTAAATAATTTATATGTTATAAAAAAAAGCTTGAAATGAAATATTCTATTTTAAGATCAAATTTAAAGCATTTTATTCTTTTCGCAGATATCACGGAGGAAGTTGTAGAACAGGTAAGATTTATAATCGATTTTAAAATTATTTATATTTTTTATTTTAATTATGGATATAAAATTTATTGAAATTGAAATTGATTTTTTGTAAATAACAGAAAATTGTCGAGGAAATCAAGAAAATACCAAAAGTTGTCAAAAAGATTATTAAGAAAAAACCTCTTAAAGCTAAAGATGAAGTAACAGAGGAAGTCGTGGAAGAAATAATAATAGAGCAACCTGATGAACAAGAAGCACAATCAATCGTGGAAGAACTAGAAACAGCAACAGTTACTGAACACGATGTACGAAAGATACCGAAGAAAAAGAAGGAGGTCATCATTAAGGAGGAGGAGGAGATATTTGAAACGATTGAGACACCTACACAAAAAATTATTAGGAAGAAGATTCGTCCTATGAAGAAAGAAGAAGAAGAAATCGTGGTAGAAGAAATAATTCAGAAACCACGCGAGGAAACGATAGAAATGGAGAAACAAAGAATAGTAGAAGTAATCGAGACACCTACAAAGAAAATAGTGAAGAAAATAAAAGCAGTAGTAAAAGATGACGGTGTTCCTGAAGAGATTGTTGAAGAAATCGTAATCGAGAAATCGCAGAAAGAAAAAGCGAAACCTATCGTGGAAGAAGAAAAGGAAAAGGTCAAAATAACAAAAATTGATCTAAAACAAGCACCCAAAAAACCGGAAGAAATAGTTGAAGAAGAAGAAGAAATAATTGAAACCATTGAGACTCCAACGCAAAAGATCATTAAAAAGAAACCAAAAGATAAAAAGAAGAAGATAGTGGAAGAAGTTATACAGAAAACAATAGAAGAAGCAAAAGCAATGGAAGAACATAAAATTGTGGAAATCATTGAAACACCGACAAAGAAAATAATCAAAAAGAAGAAAGCGATTATCACAGAAGGAAAAACTCCTGAAGAGGAAGTTGAAGAAATCGTAATTGAAAAACCTGTTAAAGAAAAAATCCAAAAGGATGTTGTATCTCAAGAAGGCATAGAAATTACTGAAATTATTACGGAAACTTCTATTGAACAGTTGCCTGAAAAGAAACCAGAAGAAAGCAAGCCCTCAGTTGTGGAAGAAGAAAAAACAGAAATCACGCAGATAGAAATGAAGAAAGTACCAAAGAAGAAGAAAAAACCAATTACAACGATTGAAATAGAAAAGAAAGAAGAAATCATAGAAGAAATAAAACCTGAAGTGAAAAAAGAAAAAGCTAAACCGACTGAGAAAGAGAGTGTTGAAATAACCGAAGTGATTTCTGAAGAAATAACAGAAAAACTTCCTGAAGAAGTTAAACTTATGAAAAAGAAAGTTGCTAAAATTAAGGAAACAGAAGAAAAGATAATAAAGAAGGAAGTAAAAGTAAAGGAAGCACCGAAGGAAGCTGTGCCTCAGACAGAAGAACAGCCAGAAGAAGAAGTACAAGAATTAATTACAGAAAAGCCAAAGAAAACTAAAGCAAAGAAAGAAATCATGTCTCAAGATAGTATCATAACTACCGAAGTCATTTCTACAAGTGCTGAAGAAACGTTAGAAATAAAGAAACCGGAAGAAGATAAAGCTGTAGTTACCAAAGAAAAGAAAGAGAAAGATAAAGTAGAAGAGAAGAAAGTAATTGTGAAAAAGGCTCCTAAAAAGAAACTTATACCAACGGAAGCTGAAGAGGAACAAGTAGAAGAAATAATAGAAGAGATGACACCAGAAGAATTGAAAAAGAAAAAAGCTAAAAAGACTATCCTTCCTAAGGAGGAGATACAGATAACCGAAATGATTCCTGAAGTTAAAACAGAAGAGATAAAAGAGAAAAAACCAAAAGAAGAAAAAGCTGTTCCCAAAGAGGAAGAAAAAGTGGAAGAAAAAGCAAAGATTACGGAAGTTTCCGTAAAGAAAGTACCCGAAGAAAAGAAAGAAAAGAAAGAAATTGTAACGAACGGTGAGATTATTGGAGAAAAACCAAAAATAAAAGAAATTTCTGAAGAAAAACCTGAATTAAAAGAAGCTCCAAAGGCAGAAAAACTCAAAAAAGAGAAACCAAAAGAAGAGGAAAAGAAAGCAAAGGAAGAGAAATTGAAAAAGAAAAAAATACCAGAAAAGAAACCTATCGTGGAAGAGGAACAATTCGAAGAAAGAATAGAAGAAATAGTAGAAGAAAAACCAAAGAAAGTCGAGCCCAAGAAAGAAATTATATCAAAGAAAAGTATAGAAACTACTGAAATTACTTCAGAAACTGTTGCCGAAGAATTATCAACGACGAAACCTGAGGAACACAAAGCAATACCTGTCGAAGAAAAATCAGATGAAAAAGTTACAGTTGTAGAAGTCTCAATAGAAAAAGCTCTAGAAAAGAAAGAGAAAAAAATACCAGAAGAAAAACCAATCGAGGAAATTCCTGAGAAACCAAAGGAAATAAAGAAGAAGAAGAAAAAGAAGGTAGTTAAGAAAGATGATATCGAAGAATGGATAGAACCAGAATATGAACGACCAGTATTGGAACCTATGCCTGAGAAGATACAATGGGAACCAAAGAAGAAAAAAGTAAAGAAACCTTTACCAGAATCCTTGCAGAAACTGGTACCTCAGAAAATCGAAAGAAAAGAGATTAAACCCACGAAGTTAAAATATTCAGAACCTACAGAAACTGTTCAGTTTGCTGCAATTAAATTAAAGAAAGTAGTAATTCCGAAAAAGAAAGAAATTGAAGAAGCCAAATTTCCGAAAATTATGTTACGAAGCAGAATTACATTTGTCGGAGATTATCCACCTGAAATACAATATCCAAAGATAACTGAACTGGAAGAAAATCCAGTTCAAACGGGTATTCTGTCTAGAAATACGGAAGAAGCTCTTGAAATTCTAAGGAAGAAAGTGAAGAAGATTAAACTTCCCAAGAAAGAAGTCACAGAATTAGAAAAATTGGACCAAGAATTCGAAGAATTGAAAAAGGTTCCTTTGGAAAAAATAGAAGATAAATCGATATATGAACGTCCACCAAAAAAACCTGCGGAAAAACCAGAAGAACCACAAAAGTTAATTATTGGAAAAGGTAAGGTGCCGGAAGAAAAGAAAACAGAACCTGAAATGATGAAATTAAAAAAGATTCCTGAAAAGAAACCGGAAAAAATTGAAGAACCGTTGAAGAAACCGGACAAACCAGAATCTGAAGAGGAAGTTAAGCCAGGAAAGAAAGAGAAACCAAAAATGAAATTAGAACACGAAGAATTGAGACCATTAGAATTTGACAAACCAGAGCTCGAAAAATATATGCCCGAAGAACGTGAGAAATCAGAAAAACCGGCACCAGAACCAGTACCAAAACCATATGAAAGAGAGAAAAAGAAAAAACCAGATCAAGAAATAGAACAAATTCCATTGATAAAAGGAGAACCTAAACCACCAGAACCAGACAAAGAACCGGAAGTTAAATTTAGAATACCTCAAAAAGAAAAACCAGAGGAAGAACCGGAAATGATAACATTGAAAGGCTGGAAAAAAGATAAACCTGAGGATGAAGGTGTCAAAGAATTTCCAGTGAAGGAAGAAGAAGAAGCTCCTACGGAACCTAAAGAAGCGGAACAGATCATTCTGAAGCGCAAAGTAAAACCAAAGAAACCTAAAGAAGAAACTCCTAAGGAGGAGGAAGTGACATTCGAAAAACCAGAAGAAAAGAAAGAAGTTCCAGAAGTAATTGAAGAAATCATGCTAAAGAAAAAACCTGAGAAACCAATAGAAGAAGTCCCAACAGAAATATTTATTAAGAAACCAATTGTAGAGGAAAAAGAAGCAGAAGAAGAGGAAACAATTACTGAAGTAACATTAAAGAAAAAACCGAAAAAACCAGAAGAAATTGTTGAAGAAACAATTGTAAAGAAACCAAAGAAAAAGCCGATAAAGAAGGAAGAAGCCGAGGCTGAAATTACTATCAAGAAAGTTGAAGAGAAAGAAGTCGAAGAGGTTAAAGAAGAAGTAGTTATACAGAAAAAACTGAAAGAAAAACCTGTTCCAGAAGAAGTAATAGAAGAAGTTACTCTGAAGAAACCAGAAGAAAAGATACCTGAGGAAATAATTGAAGAAATAAAGAAACCTAAAGAAAAGAAACCTGTGAAGGAAAAAGCTATTGATGAAATCACTGTAAAGAAACCTATTGTGGAAGAAAAGAAGGAAGAGAAAATTCCTGAACAAATAACACTCAAGAAAAAGAAACCAAAAGAAAAACCAGTTCCAAAGGAAATAGAAGAAGAGGTTACATTGAAAAAACCAGTACCAAAAGAAAAAGTGCCGGAAGAAGTAAGCGAACAAGTAGAGATAAAGAAACCGAAAAAGAAAAAATCTATAGAAGAAGAGACAGCTGATGAAGTCACTATTAAGAAACCTATGCCTGTAGAAAAAGAAGAAGAAGAGATTATAGAGGAGGTTACATTGAAAAAGAAGAAACCTAAAGAAAAACCAGTATTAGAAGAAGTGAAGGAAGAGGTTACATTGAAAAAACCAGTACCAAAAGAAAAAATGGCGGAAGAAGTAAGCGAACAAGTAGAGATAAAGAAACCGAAAAAGAAAAAACCGGTAGAAGAAGAGGCAGCTGATGAAGTCACTATTAAGAAACCTATGCCTGTAGAAAAAGAAGAAGAAGAGATTATCGAGGAGGTTACATTGAAAAAGAAGAAACCTAAAGAAAAACCAGTATTAGAAGAAGTGAAGGAAGAGGTTACATTGAAAAAACCAGTACCAAAAGAAAAAATGGCGGAAGAAGTAAGCGAACAAGTAGAGATAAAGAAACCGAAAAAGAAAAAACCGGTAGAAGAAGAGGCAGCTGATGAAGTCACTATTAAGAAACCTATGCCTGTAGAAAAAGAAGAAGAAGAGATTATCGAGGAGGTTACATTGAAAAAGAAGAAACCTAAAGAAAAACCAGTATTAGAAGAAGTGAAGGAAGAGGTTACATTGAAAAAACCAGTACCAAAAGAAAAAATGGCGGAAGAAGTAAGCGAACAAGTAGAGATAAAGAAACCGAAAAAGAAAAAACCGGTAGAAGAAGAGGCAGCTGATGAAGTCACTATTAAGAAACCTATGCCTGTAGAAAAAGAAGAAGAAGAGATTATCGAGGAGGTTACATTGAAAAAGAAGAAACCTAAAGAAAAACCAGTATTAGAAGAAGTGAAGGAAGAGGTTACATTGAAAAAACCAGTACCAAAAGAAAAAATGGCGGAAGAAGTAAGCGAACAAGTAGAGATAAAGAAACCGAAAAAGAAAAAACCGGTAGAAGAAGAGGCAGCTGATGAAGTCACTATCAAGAAATCTGTGCCTGTAGAAAAAGAAGAAGAAGAGATTACAGAGGAGATTACATTGAAAAAGAAGAAACTTAAAGAG
>NW_006263644.1:1622518-1631767 GCF_000469605.1 Apis dorsata | reverse complement strand
AGGCAGCTGATGAAGTCACTATCAAGAAACCTGTGCCTGTAGAAAAAGAAGAAGAAGAGATTACAGAGGAGGTTATATTGAAAAAGAAGAAACCTAAAGAGAAACCAGTTTCTGAAGAAGTAACTGAGGAAGTTATACTAAAAAAACCAATTCCAAAAGAAGAAGAAAAGGAAATAACTGAGAAAGTTGAAATAAAGAAACCAAAGAAGAAGCCAGAAGAAGAGGTTTCCGATGAAATGACCATTAAAAAGCCAATTCCTATAGAGAAGGAAGAAGAAGAAATAATAGAAAAAGTGACATTGAAGAAAAAGAAACCGAAAGAGAAACCAGTTCCAGAAGAAGTAACGGAAGAAGTTACATTCAAAAAACCAAAAGAAGAAGAAAAAATACCTGAAGAAGTAACCGAAAAAGTAGAAGTGAAAAAACCTAAGGAGAAAAAGCCGGCAATAGAAGAGGCTGCCGATGAAATAACGATCAAAAAGATCGTTGAAGAAGAAAAGAAGGAAGAGGAGGCTCCTGAGGAAGTTATATTAAGACCAAAACCGAAGAAGAAATCAGTCGTAGAAGAAGAAGAAGAGGTCGCTGAAGTAATCATCACAAAACCGAAACCAGTCGAAGAAGAAAAGACATCGGAAGAAGTTGAAGTATCTCTGAAAAAACCAAAAAAGAAACCGGTTGTAGAGGAAGAAGCTGCCGATGTGACTATCAAAAAATTAATTCCTACAGAGGATGAGGAAGTGCCTGAAGAATTTACTATTAAGAAAAAGAAGAAACCAGAAAAGAAACCGACGGAAGAGGTCGAAGAAACTGCCATGACCATAAAGAAAGTTCGTGTTCCCGAGGAACCAAAAGAAGAAGAGGAAGTGTCGACTGAAATACAAATAAAGAAGAAGAAACCAGAACAGAAGATCAAAAAAGAAGTGGCTGAAGAACTAACCATTAAAAAGTTCGAAGAAATGAAACAGCCTGAAGAAGAAGAAGAAGTGCAAGAATTCACAGTAAAACGAAAACCTCCGAAGCAGCCCCCTAAACCGATCGAAGAGATCTATGAAGATGTTACTCTTCGAAAATTACGTCCAAAGAGAAAACCAAGGCCAGATATCAATGAGGTGACCGAGGTAGAAAATGTAACGTTCCGACCACGGTCCACGAAGACGAAAGAAGACGTAGAACAAGAATTCAAGATCTCGTTGAACACCTACGAGGAAGAAGATATTTCGATGTCCGGTAAAGTTCGATTGAAACCCAAGAAACGGCCAATGACATTCTCTGAAGAGACTGGAGAAGAAACGATCAAGATAATACAGGAAATCGAGGATGATTCCGGGCCTATCATAGAAGAGATCATAGAATCGGATGAAGAGGCCAAAGATCAATACAGTATCGAGGAATTGGAAACTGACGAAATGAGGCTTCCATTCAAAAGGAGGAAAAAGAAGGAACCTAAACCATATAAAGTGGAAGATGTCGAGGAGGGTGACGTGAAATTGAAACTGAAACACGAAAGGAAATACTCCATAGAGGAAGCTGACGAAACGTTGGCGTTGAAGTTGAAGGCCAAAAGACGCGTGTCCACTTACGAAGAAGGTTGGAAGGGATTTCACAATTACCGATTTCGCAGATAACGTTTAATCTGATGTAACGTGCTTTCAGCTATAATATAGAAATTAACATGCTTCATCAGGCTATAAGGTGCATTTAGTGAGTATGCTTGCCCCTAATATCCCTATGCCATCGAAACGAAGCCTAAAAATCTCCTGCTTCTTAATCCATTGCGAATGAAAAGCATATCGGTACTTTGTATAACGTACTTGAATAGTATTAGAACATTGTAATGAATTTCTAGTGAGAATAGGTATAGATCTAACGATATTCATATCTCGTCGAGAACGAATATGATTGTGTAGTATATTGTTGCTTTAATTGTTATGTCAATAGATGATTGTGTTAATCAATTTGTATGATTAATACT
Source organism: Apis dorsata (assembly GCF_000469605.1). NCBI lineage: Eukaryota > Metazoa > Arthropoda > Insecta > Hymenoptera > Apidae > Apis > Apis dorsata. The sequence continues at coordinate 1,629,795 of NW_006263644.1, read as the reverse complement.
GCTTACCTTTATTATAATACTTCGTTTAACGCGTTGCAGAAGAGGCCTCGCTTAGTATCACCAGAGAAGAAGATATTTCAGAGGGAGGTATGTATTTTTACCGTCCGCATAAAACACGTGGAACACTTTTTATTTTTGTTTATCAAGTTTATTTTATTTTCGATATTAATAAATATTTGAAAACGATATATTATAGAAGAAATCGAATACGTTGTCCGCGATGGCGACACAATGTTCTCGATTTGCTCGTATGTGGCAGAAACCGACGAAGCCATTAACCTCGTTGAAGGAGAAAGAGTTTACATTATCGGTAAGCATTTATCTTTTTACGCGTTAAAATGATATGGCATAATATTATAGAACTGGGTCAACGTTTACTATTCGTTATACACATTTTTTCCAGACCACACGAATCAGGATTGGTGGTTCGTGAAAAAACATTTGACAGAAGAAAAAGGTTGGGTTCCAGCGCAATATCTTCTCAACGAAGTCCATTATACTCATTATCTGCAACGCAAATTACACGAGAAAATTGATAAATTACCTGTATTTGAAAGTATGTCGTATTTTATTTATGCGTATGGAAATAAATTTGAAAAAAACAATTTTGAAAATATTTATATCTTTTTTTAATATATGCATAATATATTAATTAATTGGATAAATTTGATGATAAATTAATCTTCAATGTTGCAGAACCTGGGCCTGGAGAGAAAACATCAGCACCGAGATTCATCGAAAAATTGCAGCCAATTCATACACCAGATGGTTACACGGTTCAATTCGAATGTCAAGTGGAAGGTTTACCAAGACCTCAGATAACATGGTTCCGACAAACTGCCATCATCAAACCATCCCCTGACTTCCAAATGTACTACGATGATGATAATGTAGCAACTTTGATCATCAGGGAAGTATTCCCTGAAGATGCCGGCACTTTCACTTGTGTTGCCAAAAACGCTGCTGGTTTCGCTTCCAGTACTACGGAATTGATCGTAGAAGCGCCTCTTTCTGATCATGGATCAGATCTAACTGGTCCATCCAGAAAGAGTCTGTCAAGGTACTTTTTTTTATAAATGGAAATTATTTTAATTCAGACATCAATTTCTTTTTTCTTTATTAACTTAATTTTTTTTCTTAAAATAAATTTTTTTAATATAATTTTATAATTTTCATTTTACATTATTTCTTTAATATTTAATTTTTTTGATGCATCTGATTTATATCTAATGTACAATATTATAATATTTTTACAATCTTCTTTTTAATATAAAATGCATAATAAAATAAAAATTAATTTCTTTTAGACTGTTTTAATGGATATTTTTAAAAATTTTTATATAATTTAATAATTTTTTTTTTAAGTATATTTCAGTTTATATGTAAACTGAAATAAATTAACATTTTATTTTAACAATTTCTGCAGAGAATCATCGCTCGCTGATATCTTGGAAGGAATACCACCGACGTTCTCCCGAAAACCAAAAGCGAAATATGTCAACGAGGGTGAAGATGTGATATTGGAATGTCGATTAGTAGCAGTACCGGAACCTGAAATAACGTGGTACTACAAGGATACGCAGATCACAACCAAAGAGAACATCGTAGTTGCTACTGAAAGTGATATGCATATGTACTGCAGTGTGATTAAAATTACCAAAGTGCAAAAGAAACAGGAAGGAAAATACACCATTGTCGCTAAAAACAGGGAAGGTGAAGCTACCATTGAAATTCCTATGAAGGTTTGTAATTCGAATACAATAATTATTAATTTGATAATATTATTATTGAATATTTATTCTTTTCCAATTAATCTTTTTATATATCTATATTTTAAAAGTTTTTTCTATTTAAATATAATAAACAAAAATATGTTTTCTTTGAAGATACAAAATTTAAAAAAATTTAAGATAATATAATAAAAAAATTTTTAAATTAATTTCTCTCTAAATTTGAATATATAATTTTTTTTTGTAATTCTATATTCTAAAGATACAAAATTTGAAATAACTTGAATTTAACATCACACAGGTGAAGACTGGTAAACACGAACCACCAGAGATTCTAGAGCCATTGCAATCATACGTAGTACGAGAGGGTGAAACCGTGGTATTGTCGACACAAATCGTAGGAAATCCAGCTCCTAAAGTGACTTGGTACAAGAATGGTAAACCATTGAAGGATCTGATCCCGAAACAAGATGGCCACGTGAACACGTTAACGTTGATTCAGCCCCAAGTATCTGATAGTGGAGATTATTCTGTCACAGCCATTAACGATCTTGGCAAGGTCGAAACGAAAGCTACATTGACAGTTGAAAGTAAGAAGATTGAACATGTTAATCTGTTGCCATAAAAAGCTTATTACTTATTTGCTTTTTATTCTCATATTAAAATTATTTTAATATAGTCACACTGCTATCCAAACTGATCAATTTTATTAAATTAATTCCTTTGATTTTTAAAAAATTAAAATATATTGATATGATATATATTGTGTGTACAAAAATCAAGAAATTGTTCAATTTAGATACTGAATGGTTCATATTTCTGTTAGATAGTTTATTTTAAATTTTTTTTAACATTTTTTTCTCGATCTTAAATGTTTTTTAATTTAAACGATATTACATCATGCTTATAATATATTAATGCTGCAAAATTCATTGCTTCGCTACATCGTTTTTTCAGTAAACTTGAATCCTTCGCTGACCATTAGCTTCCAACAACACGCGTACGAACACTACACTTTAACCAAGGGTAGGATATGCTTCTGCTTGCATTTATTCATTGTGTATTTTAATATTTCAATAATTCTACCCTTATTGAATAATTCTGGAAAATTTTAAATATATAAATACTTTTGTAGAGATACCAAGTGGAGCACCAGAACCGCCACTCTTCACGGAACGATTCCAAGAACTTACTGTTCCGCAAAAAGGTACCTTCAAATTGGTCGCAAAGGTTACTGGAAATCCTGTACCGGAAGTCACGTGGTTAAGGTACTATTACTTATTTTATTATCTCTAAAGATTAAATTTTTAACCCTTCGTAACCTGAAAAAAAAATATGAAAGTATTATTTAAAAAGAAAAATTTTAGAATAAGAAATTTTAATTAAAAGATTATCCCGAATTTATATAATATGACTTTGATTTGTTCCTTCATTCTAAAATTTGAAAATTCACTAAATAAAATATGCAACAAATAATTATTCAAATAATAACAAATACGTGAATACAAGTTAAAAGAAGAAGTTAGAAAAAAAAAAACATTATTTAACTTTTTTTTCGACAGAAATAATAAACCCTTGGAAAAATCACCCAATATCATTGAAACTTATGACGGTGAGAACATCGTGCTGGAGATCAGGAACGCGGATTCAGAGGTGGATGCAGGAGATTATAAATGCATCGCTAGTAATCCAGTTGGAAAAGCCTCTCACGGTGCCAAAGTTACAGTGGATGTGGAAAAGGTAACGTTCACGAAAACTCTGGAGAAAGAAGTGATCGTCGACGAGTACAAGACCTTGGAATTGATCTGCGAAACATCGCACACGGTATCGACGAAATGGTGGCACAACGATAAAGAGATCAGTGGAATGGATCATCGTGAAATTATTCAAGAAGGACGAGTGCACAAGTTGATGATCAAGAGAACTAGTCCTACTGATGAAGGAACTTACAAATGCACTGTGAAGAATCAATCAACATCAAGTAAAGTTACTGTAAAAGGTGAGAATTGTAATTAATTAAACAGATATTTTCTAATCGATATATACTCGTGGAAGTTTCATGAAAGTAATACAAATTGATTAAAATTTGTTTGAATTTTTGTCAAAAGAAATTATAACATTTATATGATCAAAATGTATAATGTTACAGCTACCAAACCAGAGTTCGTGAAGAAGTTACAAGACTGCGAAGTAAAGGAGCGTGACGTCGCCATTTTGGAAGTCGAGATCACGTCGCAGACAGCGGACGTGAAATGGTTCAAGGATGGCGAGTCTTTGGGACCAAGTAAAGAAAAATTAGAATTCGTGAAAGATGGCACCATTAGAAAATTACTAATCAGAAGCACATCCGTCCATGATGAAGGAGAATACACGTGCACCCTTATGGATGAGAAATGTACAGCAGAAGTCACTGTTATTGGTAAGTATTAACTTTCTATTTAATTTATTGTAAAAATTAATGAATCATAAGACTAAGTCTATGTATATTTATCCTTTTTATTAATCAACGAAATTACTAAAATTCTTCTTGGATTTTTTCTAAAATTTAGAATTAAATTCAAAATTTTATATGAAAAATGAAAATATCACAATAAAGAAATTTCGAAACTTTTCTTCCTTATTCCAAAATCATTAAATCATTTCCAATTTCATTTAAAAAATAAATAGAATTTAACTGTTCATGACATTTAAAATAAATATTCTCTTATTAATTCCATTTTACTTTCACAAAATTTCTTCTCATAAATTAATATGATCCCAAAGTTGTCGTTATTATTCTTGTATTCATTTATTCTTGTAATAGTTTATCGACATTTTACAAATCATTCTAGAATTACCACCGGAAATCATCACGAAGATGCAAGACGTGACAATAGCAAGAGGCGAGAGAGCGATTTTCGAGATAGAATTAACGAAAGGAGACGCTTTGGTTCGATGGTTCAAAGATGGCCAAGAACTACAATTTTCTGAACACGTACAATTGTCGATAGATGGCAAGAGGCAGAGATTGAAGATATATGACACGGAACCAGAAGATGCGGGTGTTTATTCCTGCGAAGTCGGTCAACAAAAATCATCTGCCAAGTTAATTGTGGAAGAACCAGGCGTGGACTTTATCACTAGATTACCAGATGTCACTCTTGTACCGTTGAATGCAGATGCCATTTTCGTCATTGAAATATCGAGGGATGTTCCAGTTACATGGATGAGGTAAGAAGAAATATTATAATGACAAATAAAGAAACAATTTCAATATATACAAGATAAAACAATGGAAATGTAAATGGAATCAATTCGATTATTCCATAAGTACTTTCCATAGTTTTTCTTTTATTTATATTAAGTAAAGATAAAATTAGTTTTCTTTTCTTTTCTAATAAAATTGTATATATATTATGTTAATTGATTTAGTATTTTATATATAAATATTAATTTGATCATAAAATAAAAATCATTGGTTTAGTCAAATATTTTAAGAAATGAATTTTGTAAAATTTATGGTATAAAAGACAAAGAAATTTCATGGAGAATTATTAATGATAAGAAATACATTATTCTATTAAAAGAAATAATAATAAATAAATTTGAGATTCATTTAGATATATTCAGAAAATATTATTTACTGAAATAAAACTAATTAAATGCATACATATATAAACAAGATTAAATAAAATATAATAATATTATAGGAAATCTGAAGTAATTAAGGAATCATCGAAATATAATATCGTCGATGAAGGCACAGTGAAGAAACTGATAGTGAAGAAATGTACCACTAAAGATATTTCAGAATACACAGCTGCTGTAACAAATGTGAAAACATCATCGAAATTAAGGGTCGAAGGTAATATCTAGAACCAATTAAATTTTTTTGTCAAATGGCAGTTTTAATATTTTTAAATGTTTTAACCAATCGAAATAACAATTATCATCATCTCTTTAAAATTCTAGTCATTGAAGTAGCGCCAAAGATTAGTCCAGACACACCCAAGAAGTACAAGGTGAGAAAGGGTGAAGATGTCGAAATAGTGGTGAAATTCAGCGCGACACCGAAACCGAATGACGAATGGACAGTGAATGGTCATGTGGTTACAAAATCAAAACGTGTTATGCCATTGATCGATGAAGAATCCGCGGTCTTAACTATCAGAAAGATCCAAGAAGAAGACGTTGGTGATTATACTCTGAAACTGGTGAACAATGTTGGAGAGGCTAGCATAGAAATCAACGTCGTCATCGTTCGTGAGTATCCTATGTTTCTTTTCTTCTTTTCTTCTTCTTTTGAAATTAAAATTAAACAATCTTGTGTTTTTATCGAGAAATTCTGTTTCTATGTTATATATCTATTTTTATTTTTATATATCTATTTGCAGAGGTACCAAGTGCACCTGGAGCACCAGAACCACTGGAAGTAACTGAGAACAGTGTTACACTTCACTGGAAGAAACCAGATTCAAATGGAAACTCGCCTATTGTCGAGTATATTCTGGAGCATCAAGAAAAGACTGAAACTACGTGAGTGTATTAATTATTTAATTTATCCAGAAAATATTTATAAATATCAATAAAATAAATCTATGAATTAATTCTATTTAATAAACATTTTAAATTATAAATTATTTTTTGATAACGATGAACATAAATGAGAAAGATTATATCTCTTTATTCAATTTAAAGGTGGACCAAAGTTGTAGAAACGATAAAGGAAACAACTCACAAAGTAACGAAATTAACAACGAACAAAGAATATACTTTCCGTGTAACAGCTGCAAACGAAGCTGGACCAGGCGAAACATCACCAACTTCTCCATACATAAAGATAACAAAACCATCGGCTGCAGAACCACCAATTATCTTAGAACCTCTGAAGAGTGTTGTCGTTGGCCTTGGAGAAACCGTCAGTTTAACTTGCGTCATTGGTGGAACTCCGGCGCCTGAGATTACTTGGTACGAATTTTGAGTCGAAAATATGTATCTATATTTTCTAAATTTTCTTTCATTTATTTATCATTTTATATTCTCATATTTTAATCTGATTATATATTCATCAGATCTACTATCAATCTACTAATTATTAAATTATTGTTTTGAAATTGAAATAAATAAATATCAGTCAAAATTATTTTTCCTTCATAAAGAAGTAATATTTTCAAATGTAAATATCAAAAATTAAATTAACGATAATCAATAAAATTAATAATTTCAATCAGGTTAAGAAATGGAGAAATTTTCGAAGATACCAATATCACGTATGAAAACCGTATGTCCAAGTACACCATCACGAGGACAACAGAAACTTCATCGGCAAGCTTCACTGTGAAAGCGAAAAACGATATAGGAACAGCGGAAACAACGTGCGAGTTGAAGGTGCAAGAACCGCCTAAGATCACTTACGACGAAACATTGGCAAGCCAAAATCTTCCCGTGAACGGTCAATGGAAGATCGAGATTCAGACGAGCGGATTCCCAAAACCGGAAGTAACGTGGTTGAAGAGCAACAAGAAGATAGTCGACAAACGTGTGTCTATTGAAACGGTGGAAAATACA
>NW_006263644.1:1617785-1622366 GCF_000469605.1 Apis dorsata | reverse complement strand
TACCATCTTTATTTCTTCGCTTAGCAGGGAAGATAGCGCCACTTACACGGTGAAGGCTGTGAATGAAGCTGGCAGCTCTTCGGTTGAATTACATCTTAGAGTAATAGGTATTATTGTTATTTAATACTATTATTATTATATTATATTAATTATTTTATATTAATTATTACTATTATATTATATTAATTATCAATTGATTCGGTTCATTGATCATATGATTAAGAAGAAATGGAATGCAATTAATATCTTAAATGGATTATTAATTCGTAATTTTCCTACTTTTCTTTCTTTCAAATTATCGTAGATAAGCCTAGCAAGCCTCAAGGACCAGTGGTCTTTAAAGAAATCAGGCAAGATCGTGTCACTATCGAATGGCGGCCACCGGAAGACGATGGTGGAATCGAACTTGAGAAGTACACGATTGAGAAGTACGAACCTGGCAAGACTTGGACGAAAGTGGTCGATATCGATAAAGAAGTAGAAAGTTTCTGCGTGCACAAATTGCAACAGAATGCCGAGTATAAGTTCAGAATCATCGCCAGGAACGCTGTTGGAGCCTCTGAACCTCTGGAATCGGAAATAGTCAAAATGAGGACTTCCTTCGGTAGATTGAATTTTTATATTTTTAATTAAAATTTTAAGTGATACATGGATCAAATTTTAATACACACATAAATATTATTTTATATTTAAATCGTTCTTTTCCTTGCTTTTTATAATTCTATTAAATTTTTTAAAACAATAAGCAATAGTTGTTTGAAGTTTGTTCAAATATTACAATATATTCTTGCAGAACCACCTGGACCACCAAGAGGACCTCTGGAAGTATCAGGAATGACGAAAACATCGTTCACGATAAAATGGCAGGCTCCAGAAAATGATGGTGGAACACCAATAACAGAATACATCATTGAGATTAAAGAAGAATCGAAGAAAGCTTGGCAAAAAGTCGATAAAAATTCTTCGCTTTCGACGAATATTTTCTTAGAAATCAAAATTCAATTGTTTTATTTACATTAAAATATTTTACAGATCGGCAGCACAAAGCACGAAACGACACAATTCGGCGTATCGAATCTAAAGACAGATGTGCCATACAACTTTAGGATAACAGCTAAGAACAGCGTTGGAACTGGTCCTCCTTACGTGGCTGAAGAACCAATTGCACCAGGCAGACGAATCAGTAAGTCATGCAGCAATCAAATTAATCATGTAGAAAACTATAATATTAATTGCCTAAGCTTAATTATATAATGATATTAATTTGTTCGAAATTAAAATTAATTTTGAAATTAAAATTTAACTTCTCGAGAATTATGATTTATTATTAAAATTGAATTCCACACTGTTAGGAATTATTTTATTAATTATTTAATTTTTATATTTATTATTTTATATAATATTATTATATTATATTGCTATTATATTTTTGATCATATTCTATTTTCTTTTTTTATTTATAGATATTTATATATATAGATTATTTTTAGATACATACATTGTTCTAATATATACATTGAATAAAATAAATAATATAATAATTTTTATAATTTAAATATATTCCTATTTTAGCTTGTAATGATACAAATAATCGTAATCACTCGAGGAGTTATAACGCATAATATAAAAATAATACAATAATTTTGCAAAGCTTCGAAGTACTCTATGCCTATTAAATGTTTTAATTAGCATTTCTAACAATTTCAAATATAAATCATCCAGCACTTCAACTGCTTATTACTGCTTATTTATTAATTTCGCTATCGCTTAGAAATAACAAAAATGACCGAAAGCACTATGTACGCTCTGCTTGGTATATTTCCGCCGACGAAAATAATTATCAGCAAAAGTAAGTTATTCACAAAACATACTCTCATTGCTTATTATTATTAAACATCGTTCGATCTATTTAATAAATAACGTTTGATTTGTAGCACCACCATCGAGTCCGCAACATGTGCAAGTGATAAATGTTACCAGCAAGAGCGTAACGCTCAGTTGGTCTCCACCAGCCAGCAATGGAGGAACAGAACTCACAGGTAATTAAAATATATATAAAATATATATAATAGAAGTAACAAAATAAAATGTTACCAATCTCTTCCGTGATTATAATTTTCAAGTATTTATTTGAAGATTCGCTATTATATATCGAAAGAATAAGGATTTAGAATTGCTATATTATTTGATATCGTAACATTAAATTATATTTTTGAATTTTTTAATATTTAGTAAATATACAGAGTGATCAGAAATAATATTTAGAACTTGAATTGCCCTATTCTTTTTGGATTTTTCTACAATTATAGAAGTTTCGGAAATTTCAAGCCCTTATCTTTTAAAATAGAATCACATATATTTTTATATATATTATTTGATTCAGCTCGACATTTTTTATAAAAAAAATTAGCCCGTGTATGTCGAAAAATTATTAATTTATTAATTATTAATTTTGTTAAATTAATACGAAAGACAAGAAAAATATAGAAATCGAAAAGAATCGAATCACAAATCCACACGTATTATGTTTATATTGATATCAAGTGTGAGGAACAAAGATAGAGCGAAAACATAATATCAGTATCTTATCAAAATAGTAAACGTCAATTGCTAATATATCAATATCGATTACTTTTAAGATACTTATAAAAATTCGAAACGGTCGTATAAATGTTACTTATCTTTCATTTAATAGCCACAGAATTATATACTTGCGATGTCGTGATTCATATTAAGAATTAATACTTCTTGAAAAACATCAACTATTAAATATACGTACAATCAATGATTAAATAATATTAAAATTATACATATAGAATTACGAAAAAATAATATGTTCATTTGGTTCAATAGGATACATAATCGAAAAGAGGCCATTGATTGGAAAAGGAGCAAGATGGACGAAAGTTGTCACCCTGGACGCTACGACGCTTCAATATTGTATAGAGAATTTGAAAGAGAGCGAATTTATCTTCAGAATCTTCGCTGAGAACAACATAGGACTCAGTTTACCTACAAATTCAGAACCAGTTACCTTGATGACACATGCTAGTAAATATTCATTAGCCTTTTTGAATAATATATATTTTTTTTTTTGAATAATATAATATTTAAATTTAAATTTAAACTATTTAATAAAATGTTTATTTCCTTTTGAATTTTTTAATTTGAATTAAAATTTTTATTTCGTTTCTTTCAAAATTGCTTTTCAAAATCGTGTATAAATTTTTAATTAATTTTAATTTAATCTAATCCCGTATTCACAGATGTTCCATCACCACCAACTGCACCATTGGAAATCAGGCAAATTGCAGCAAACACAGTCGTTATTTCGTGGGGTAGGCCGGAATCAGATGGCGGTGCGCCATTGGAAAGTTACAAAATTGCTATTAGGGATGCAAAGAAGACCATGTGGATGGAAGTAGGCAGAGTGAACGCAGATACACAGAAATTGAATATCAGGGATCTTCAGGAAAATCACATGTACCTAATCAGGATCTTTGCCAAAAACGAAGTCGGTCTCAGTGATCCTCTAGAATCTGATGAACCTGTCAAAATCATACCAGCTTCCGGTGAGCTTCCAATATTTTTATTTTACCGTTTTTTAAGAATCTATATTTTTAGTAAAATTTAGAAAATATTTGAAATTTTTTGGAAACATTAAAAAGAAAATTTTGAATTATTTGAAAAGTATTTCCATTTTCAAATTTCTAAATTTCACAAATTTCAAAAATAAAAGATGCTCGAAAAATTCTGTAATATCAAAAATTTATATACCAATTCATAAAAATTTCTGCAAACGTTTCAACGTTATATTCTCATTTAATTTTCTAGAATTAGCCGTAGTGGAGCCAATCGCAGAAATGACCGAAAAAGGTGAAACTGCATCGGTCAGTTTTAGCACAGAGAACACGAGTTCTTGGCTACGCGAGCACAACATGGACGCTGATATCCATTCGTACGCGAGAGCAAGACTTCTTAGACAAGACGAGTACTTCTTCCGCATTTGGCATTACGCTAAGAAACTTTTCGAATAAGCATTTCTACGATTTAACGATGAAATGAAAAACGAAGAACGAAATTCACATTCTTTCTTCATTTTATCGAGGACCATAACATATAATTTAACGCATTAGCGAGACAAAGAAAACGAAATAATAATGGACAGATTCTTTTTATTAATTTAACGCGTTATAGAGATATTTCGTTCTTTTTCTCTTCTGTCCTTTTTTTTCTTCAACGAAATTTGAGAGAATCGTATTTCTATAAAAGTCGAAAATTATTTTCCTCTTTCACGAAACTTTTTATTCTAGCGTCAGATATTTGATCTCTCACGTGAACACCGTATATACTTATAATATACGAAATATTAATGACACTCTTACATCGTTCCTCTTTTAGAATCATGCGTATAGAGACTAGATTTATTTTAAGGATCGATATTGGATGGGTGTAGAATCTAGTCAGCGTAGAATAATGATATTATTATTATTATTTTCTTTTTCATCTTTTAACGGACCAAGACTTCCTCACGCATACTTGGAATCAAACACAAACGGAAGAGTTACATTTCCTCCGATT
>NW_006263644.1:1615109-1617538 GCF_000469605.1 Apis dorsata | reverse complement strand
AAAAAAAAAAAAAAATGAAGAAACTTTATCGGTAATCTTCATGATATCTAAGTAAGCATTTTTTAATTAATTAATTTAAATTTCGTTAAACGTATCATCATTTAAAATTAATTAATTTTAAATTAAATTTATAATAAATAATATCAATCGATATCGTGAACATTCGGTATAACGTTTCTTCTTTTTTTTTTTTTTTGAATTATTAAAAGTGGTAAAATATTAAAATTTTATCTTTTAATCACGCAAATTGAACAGACAAATTTTCAGTCGCATCGAATTGTATTTAAATACGTTGTATTTAAAAAAAGAACATCTGATTTCCTCGATATATTCCTTTCGGTAAACGAGAAGCTTTATTATCAATCATTTGACGAGAAAATTTTAAATCCCCCCGAGACTCGATTCGTCGGTGAATGTGATAAACGATCGGAATTGATCGAGTACCTTATGTAAAGAAACAATTTAGAGGTGATTAAGGATTAGTTGAACAACCCTCTCTCCACCAATCCTTTATTATCCCTTTCGTTACTCCCCTATCCAACACCTTTTCTATTTATATTATGAATACGAACGGAAAGAAACGTTCGTTTACTCCTACCCGAGTTTGCGAGGATTACTTTTAGTATTTATTCGTAAATGTATAATATTATGTTCAATTGTTACACGTTATCATTACCGTTAATAATTAATTAATTAATTAATTAAAATCGTTCGTTAATGTGATCGGCATCATTGCTGATGCTCGTGCGACTGGTTATTTGAAGAGACTAGAAAAAACGAGGGAATGCCACGCGTGGTTGGTGTCGCGAGACGTAACAAAATATAGGTGCAAGAACAACAACAACGTTCACCAACTACGTGTCGCATACTTCGTGTTATATTGTAAGAAATCATTTTTTTTTTTTTGCGAATTAAATTATTGCAAACGGTACTTTTGATGTTTTTTTTTTATTGTATTCTTTTCCTCTCCCTGTTGTGTATATAAGTAAATATCTGTACTAATAAAAAAGGTAAAAAATGTTCTGATGGAAAGAACTTTCTAATATCAAAACAATAAATTTTCTTTTATATTTAATTTTAACTATTTTTATAAATAGTATTCAACAATATTGAATTTGTTTTTATATTATAGAGTTTTATTTCTTTTTAACTATCAATTAATAATTAGATTTACAAATTTAATAAATTTGTAAATTATTATATTATTATTTTTATAAAGAATTATTGAATTAGAAATTATAGAAATATAATTCTATTCTAATATAATTATACAAATTATAGAAATTAGAGTTATAAAATAGTTTGTATTCAAATATTTATTCGATATTTTTTTATGCTCACACAAAGTAAAAAAAGCAAAAAATGCAAAAAAGACAGAAATAAGATAAAAATTGTGGCATCAGCGCTATCTAGAGTGTCGTAGATGAAACAAACAAAATAATCAACAGATAGCGCGGATGTTTAATTCCTATTTTACTTTATTTTATTTATTTTAATCTTTTTAATTTTTTATCAAGGATATCAATGTCTAATTTAAAGCAAAGCAAGGATAATATTATCGATATCTCGTTTTTTATTTAAAAAAAAGTCCAAGAGCAAAGATGCTATTAGTAAGAATCATTTGCATGGTTGACAGTGACATGAGAAAACGAGTCACACAAAAAACTAATAACAAACTCTAAGAATAAATTAAAGAAAAAATTAAAAAACGATTCAATTAAGTATAAAATTGAGAAATTTGAGATGAAAATATAGAAAATGAAATTACAAAACATTAAGATATTAAAACTATACATAAGAAAGTAAAGGAATTGAGATTTTAATCGCTTTAAATTAGAGAATGTATCTTGGATACGAATATGTACTCACAAACTTAATCTAATTAATATAATTGAACATAATCTAATTAATATAATTTATTAACTTATTTCACTAATATCTGTGATCCAGTTTATGTTCTAATTGATCAAAATAAAAAGATCAAATTAAAAAGAGTAACGCAACGTTTAGACTGGACTGCAGATGTGCGTAGTTCTTGGCTTGCCATCGCTTTACAAAAATTATTATTTTTTAATTTATAATTAATGAAATTTATTTAAACTTAAAATATTTTAAAAATTTGAAAAAAAATATGTAACATAAAATTTTGAAAAAAGAAAATAAATGGAAAGTGATACCAATTACCGGGTCTCACGACGAGAAGGTGACTACGCATCGAGACCCATATAACAAAAAATATAATAAAAATTAATTATTTAAATATATTTATATTACAGATAAATAAATGAATAAATCTATAAATAAATAGAAAATAAACGAATAAATAAAAGAAAGTATAAATTAATAATCAAAAATAAAAAAAAGTGAATAAATAAATAAATGAAATTAATAATTAAAAAATAAATAAGAAATAAAAATATAAATGAAAA